>NC_079211.1:153930746-154003295 GCF_029633865.1 Lampris incognitus | reverse complement strand
GGCTGCTCTGGACCGCTGAGCTGAAAACCCAGGGGAACATGTCCACCCGCCATGACATACGCTTGTGTTTTCTCTCTTTATACTTCCCCTCCTGGCCGAGTCCCTGCAGTCCCGGGAGAAATGTCCATCGCTACGCTGATGACTCTCCACTGCATGTGCCTATCAGGGCTGATGACCTCGCTCAGATGACTACCTTAGAGGCCTGCTCGGCTACCTCGGAAACCTGGATGTCACTTCTTCCGCTTTCAAAGTGGGATACAACCGAGATGCTGGTCCTCGGCCGCTAGACACACACACCAGTTTGATCAAGTGACGACAACAATCATTACTCTTCATCGTTAGCTAATCATTAGTGTGTGGGCCCTGTGATGGCCTGGCGGCCTGTGCAGGGTGTCTCCCGCCTGCTGCCCAGTGGCTGCTGGGATAGGCTCCAGCATCCCTGAGAGCAGGGTAAGTGGCTCGGATAATGGACGGACACTTGTGTGTCTTCTCAGTGTTGCCATGAAAGTCATTTTAGAGGATGGCCTCATGCAACATTAACTCTACCCTCTTCTGCTCGTTTCTGCTTGCTAATAAGGGCAGTTTAGTCCCTCAGCCCCCTCAGTGAAGAACTGGCCCACTTCCACTATGACTCACAGCATGAGTACACCTGCTTGTCAGTGTGTGTCTGTGCGTGTGTGTGTACATTGCAGTTAATGGGGTTGAGAAATTACACCTTCTAAGGCCCAGAGGAGGAGGGCTGCAGGTTCTCATGATGTGGGTCAGGGGCGGATCTACAGGGTGGCAAGGGGTGGCAGCTGCCACCTCTGGGACACAGTCTTGCCACCCCAGGAAAAAGTCTCTAGATCCACCACTGATGTGGGTGGAGGACATCTACTCACCCACAGCCACAGGGCTGAAACTGGCCTGCTGAAGCTGCAGCTCTCTTCACGCACAGCCGAGGCTTTACCCAGCCTGAAGAGCTTGTCTCACCAGCACTGTTCCACATTCTACCACTGCGCTCCGTCTCCGTCTCCGTCTCCGCCTTCCCGCCTCTCTCTCCCTCCATCTCATTTGCTCTTTCTCCCTCCCCTCTTTATTAGTGTGACTGCCCAGCATTCACACTATTGCTTTGCAGTTCTTTATTTATTTAGTTTTCTACCGCCCATTTTTTGACACTTTGTAGCTCCTTCATACTTTCAGCCACTGAAACCATCCAGGTATCAAAATGTTCATCTCTTTAAGCCCATTGAGGCTCACGTTTCGGTTTTTTTTAATCTTTTAGACATATTAAGCTTTTTCTACTTTTTCAAAACAATGGAAGTCTATGGGGAAAGGTTGAAACCCTCATCACTTTGAACTGTATCTCCTCCTTCATTGTTTGAGCTAGAAACCCCACTGAAAGCTTAAACGGTTCAGGACATTCTGCTCTTTCAGAATCCTATTCAGATTTTAAAAATATGTTATAGTTTTTGAACAATTCAGCTCTAAAGTTTAGCAATTCTGCCATACACTTTGCCTGTTAGAATGTTCAGTCCTATTGTGACGTCACATATCAATTTGAAACTCAACTGCCAGGCTAATTACTGTCAACTCTCAACACCTGGTAGATTTGATCAGCTTCTGCCACCTCTTAACTGCTCTTGCTCCCTCTTCAACCTTCCTACCTTCCTTCCTACCTTCCTTCCTTCCTTCCTACAACCTTCCTACCTTGCTTCCTACCATCTTTCCTACCTTGCTTGCTACCATCTTTCCTACCTTCCTACAACCTTCCTACCTTCCTTCCTACAACCTTCCTACCTTCCTTCCTATCTTCCTTCCTACCTTCCTTCCTACAACCTTCCTACCTTGCTTCCTACCGTCTTTCCTACCTTCCTACAACCTTACTACCTTCCTTCCTACAACCTTCATACCTTCCTTCCTTCCTACCTTCCTTCCTACCTTCCTTCCTACCTTGCTTCCTACAATCTTCTTACCTTCCTTCCTACCTTCCTACAACCTTCCTGCCTTGCTTGCTACCTTCCTTCCCACAACCTTCCTGCCTTCCTACCTTCCTACAATCTTCCTACCTACCTACCTTCCTTCCTTCTGTCCTACAACCTTCCTACCTTCCTTCCTACAACCTTCCTACCTTCCTTCCTACAACCTTACCTTCCTTCCTACCTTCTTTCCGACAACCTTCTTACCCTCCTTCCTACCCTTCCTCTTCATCACTACTCTTCATCTTCATCACCAGCCTTCCTCTTCATCACTTTTCATCTTCATCACTAACCCTCCTCTCATTCAACCCCTCCTCTCATTCTACCATTGCTCCTCTCATTCTACCATTCCTCCTCTCATTCTACTCCTCCTCCTCTCATTCTACCCCTCCTCCTCTCATTCTACCCCTCCTCCTCTCATTCTACCCCTCCTCCTCTCATTCTATCCCTTCTCTCATTCTACCTCTCCTCCTCTCATTCTACCCCTCCTCTCATTCTACCCCTCCTCCTCTCATTCTACCCTTCCTCCTCTCATTCTACCCCTCCTCCTCTCATTCTACTCCTCCTCTCATTCTACCCCTCCTCCTCTCATAACAAATAAAGACCATTTCTTCAGATGTACTGTAGCTCTTTTTTCTTCTTTTAGAAGAACACTGTTCAGGTCAGGTTTTGCAGTCCAGTGACCTATAGGCCTACTTGGGGGGGACTCTTTTACCAGCAGAGGGGGGGGGGGGGTCACATATTTCAGACTACCAAACCTTTTGCATACATAGTAAACCATTGCTGCAAATGCTTGCACGTTGTGTTCCAGCCTTGTTGTGTGTGTGTCTGTAATGGGACTGGGAGCACTTTGAAATCTTTGCACCACTTCCACTTTTTCATACGTTAAACTACAGAAACCACTCAACCATCAAACTATTCATGTATTTAGCCCATTATGGCACATTTTTCAGTTTTTTATACCTTTAAATCTTTTAAAGTATTCAGCCATTTCCCATTTCAGTTTCCAGGTATTTCAGGTAGGCTAGTGACTTTCTGACTTTTCCTATTTATCCATTTTCAGCAATGCTTTCGCCATTTCTTTCAGCAGCTCAGCATTCACACGCCTTTTCTGTGGAAAAGCATTTTTCTAATTGTCCTTCCTCCCTGCAGCAACATGGGGAGCTGCTGACGAACACAAGTCAATGGGACTACTACATAACTGCCTGTGTGTGTGTGTGTGTGTGTGTGTGTGTGTGTGTGTGTGTGTGTGTGTGTGTGTGTGTGTGTGTGTGTGTGTGTGTGTGTGTGTGTGTGTGTGTGTGTGTGTGAGAGAGATTGAGATTGAGAAAGCAAGGTAGGAGGGTGGATACTGGTTATAGACAGAGAGGCACACAGAAAGAGAAGATCAGAATCAAAGAGCTGGAGAGCAAGCGAGGGGAAGAGGTCTGTGCAGAAACATGGCCGTCTGTCTGATAAGGTTTCACCAGCCTGCCGCAGCCTCGCCACCTGCACACTATCGCACCTGCAAGTCTCCGAGCCTCCAGCATCACATAACCTCCCCCTGTCCACAGCACCGCGTCGTCACGCCTCGGCAAGCCAGCTGGTCACCTGCTGATGGTGTCCACTGACCGAGCCACCACTGTGGTCACCATCACATTCACACCCAGCCAGTCCCCTGCTGATGGTGTCCACCGACCGAGCCACCACTGTGGTCACCATCACATTCACACCCAGCTGGTCACCTGCTGATGGTGTCCACCGACCGAGCCACCACTGTGGTCACCATCACATTCACACCCAGCTGGTCACCTGCTGATGGTGTCCACCGACCGAGCCACCACTGTGGTCACCATCACATTCACACCCAGCCAGTCCCCTGCTGATGGTGTCCACCGAGCCACCACTGTGGTCACCATCACATTCACACCCAGCCGGTCACCTACTGATGGTGTCCACCGACCGAGCCACCACTGTGGTCACCATCACATTCACACCCAGCAGGTCACCTACTGATGGTGTCCACCGACCGAGCCACCACTGTAGTCACCATCACATTCACACCCAGCAGGTCACCTACTGATGGTGTCCACCGACCGAGCCACCACTGTGGTCACCATCACATTCACACCCAGCCGGTCACCTACTGATGGTGTCCACCGAGCCACCACTGTGGTCACCATCACATTCACACCCAGCAGGTCACCTGCTGATGGTGTCCACTGAGCCACCACTGTGGTCACCATCACATTCACACCCAGCTGGTCACCTGCTGATGGTGTCCACCGACCGAGCCACCACTGTGGTCCCCATCACATTCACACCCAGCCAGTCACCTGCTGATGGTGTCCACCGAGCCACCACTGTGGTCACCATCACATTCACACCCAGCTGGTCACCTGCTGATGGTGTCCACCGACCGAGCCACCACTGTGGTCCCCATCACATTCACACCCAGCCAGTCACCTGCTGATGGTGTCCACCGACCGAGCCACCACTGTGGTCACCATCACATTCACACCCAGCCGGTCACCTGCTGATGGTGTCCACCGACCGAGCCACCACTGTGGTCACCATCACATTCACACCCAGCAGGTCACCTACTGATGGTGTCCACCGAGCCACCACTGTGGTCACCATCACATTCACACCCAGCCGGTCACCTACTGATGGTGTCCACCGACCGAGCCACCACTGTGGTCACCATCACATTCACACCCAGCAGGTCACCTACTGATGGTGTCCACCGACCGAGCCACCACTGTGGTCACCATCACATTCAGACCCAGCAGCTCACCTACTGATGGTGTCCACCGACCGAGCCACCACTGTGGTCACCATCACATTCACACCCAGCCGGTCACCTACTGATGGTGTCCACCGACCGAGCCACCACTGTGGTCACCATCACATTCACACCCAGCCGGTCACCTACTGATGGTGTCCACCGACCGAGCCACCACTGTGGTCACCATCACATTCACACCCAGCCGGTCACCTACTGATGGTGTCCACCGAGCCACCACTGTGGTCACCATCACATTCACACCCAGCAGGTCACCTGCTGATGGTGTCCACCGACTGAGCCACCACTGTGGTCACCATCACATTCACACCCAGCAGGTCACCTGCTGATGGTGTCCACCGACCGAGCCACCACTGTGGTCACCATCACATTCACACCCAGCAGGTCACCTACTGATGGTGTCCACTGACCGAGCCACCACTGTGGTCACCATCACATTCACACCCAGCAGGTCACCTACTGATGGTGTCCACCGAGCCACCACTGTGGTCACCATCACATTCACACCCAGCAGGTCACCTGCTGATGGTGTCCATTGACCGAGCCACCACCGTGGTCACCATCACATTCACACCCAGCCAGTCACCTGCTGATGGTGTCCACCGAGCCACCACTGTGGTCACCATCACATTCACACCCAGCAGGTCACCTGCTGACGGTGTCCACCGACCGAGCCACCACCGTGGTCACCATCACATTCACACCCAGCAGGTCACCTGCTGATGGTGTCCACTGAGCCACCACCGTGGTCACCATCACATTCACACCCAGCAGGTCACCTGCTGATGGTGTCCACCGACCGAGCCACCACTGTGGTCACCATCACATTCACACCCAGCTGGTCACCTACTGATGGTGTCCACCGACCGAGCCACCACCGTGGTCACCATCACATTCACACCCAGCCAGTCACCTGCTGATGGTGTCCACTGAGCCACCACTGTGGTCACCATCACATTCACACCCAGCAGGTCACCTACTGATGGTGTCCACCGAGCCACCACTGTGGTCACCATCACATTCACACCCAGCAGGTCACCTACTGATGGTGTCCACCGACCGAGCCACCACTGTGGTCACCATCACATTCACACCCAGCCGGTCACCTGCTGATGGTGTCCACTGAGCCACCACTGTGGTCACCATCACATTCACACCCAGCTGGTCACCTGCTGATGGTGTCCACCGACCGAGCCACCACTGTGGTCACCATCACATTCACACCCAGCCAGTCACCTGCTGATGGTGTCCACCGACCGAGCCACCACTGTGGTCACCATCACATTCACACCCAGCAGGTCACCTGCTGATGGTGTCCACCGACCGAGCCACCACTGTGGTCATCATCACATTCACACCCAGCTGGTCACCTGCTGATGGTGTCCACTGAGCCACCACTGTGGTCATCATCACATTCACACCCAGTCGGTCACCTGCTGATGGTGTGCACTGAGCCACCACTGCGGTCACCATCACATTCACACCCAGCAGGTCACCTGCTGATGGTGTCCATCGACCGAGCCACCACTGTGGTCACCATCACATTCACACCCAGCAGGTCACCTACTGATGGTGTCCACCGACCGAGCCACCACTGTGGTCACCATCACATTCACACCCAGCAGGTCACCTGCTGATGGTGTCCATCGACCGAGCCACCACTGTGGTCACCATCACATTCACACCCAGCAGGTCACCTGCTGATGGTGTCCACCGACCGAGCCACCACTGTGGTCACCATCACATTCACACCCAGCCGGTCACCTGCTGATGGTGTCCACTGACCGAGCCACCACTGTGGTCACCATCACATTCACACCCAGCAGGTCACCTGCTGATGGTGTCCACCGACCGAGCCACCACTGTGGTCACCATCACATTCACACCCAGCCAGTCCCCTGCTGATGGTGTCCACCGACCGAGCCACCACTGTGCTCACCATCACATTCACACCCAGCCAGTCCCCTGCTGATGGTGTCCACTGACCGAGCCACCACTGTGGTCACCATCACATTCACACCCAGCCAGTCCCCTGCTGATGGTGTCCACTGACCGAGCCACCACTGTGGTCACCATCACATTCACACCCAGCCGGTCACCTACTGATGGTGTCCACCGAGCCACCACTGTGGTCACCATCACATTCACACCCAGCCGGTCACCTGCTGATGGTGTCCACCGAGCCACCACTGTGGTCACCATCACATTCACACCCAGCAGGTCACCTGCTGATGGTGTCCACTGACCGAGCCACCACTGTGGTCACCATCACATTCACACCCAGCCGGTCACCTGCTGATGGTGTCCACCGACCGAGCCACCACTGTGGTCACCATCACATTCACACCCAGCCAGTCACCTGCTGATGGTGTCCACCGAGCCACCACTGTGGTCACCATTACATTCACACCCAGCAGGTCACCTGCTGATGGTGTCCACCGACCGAGCCACCACTGTGGTCACCATCACATTCAGACCCAGCCAGTCACCTGCTGATGGTGTCCACCGAGCCACCACTGTGGTCACCATCACATTCACACCCAGCCGGTCACCTACTGATGGTGTCCACCGACCGAGCCACCACTGTGGTCACCATCACATTCACACCCAGCAGGTCACCTACTGATGGTGTCCACCGAGCCACCACTGTGGTCACCATCACATTCACACCCAGCAGGTCACCTGCTGATGGTGTCCACCGACCGAGCCACCACTGTGGTCACCATCACATTCAGACCCAGCCGGTCACCTGCTGATTGTGTCCACCGACCGGGCCACCACTGTGGTCACCATCACATTCACACCCAGCTGGTCACCTGCTGATGGTGTCCACTGAGCCACCACTGTGGTCACCATCACATTCACACCCAGCTGGTCACCTGCTGATGGTGTCCACCGACCGAGCCACCACTGTGGTCACCATCACATTCACACCCAGCCAGTCACCTGCTGATGGTGTCCACCGACCGAGCCACCACTGTGGTCACCATCACATTCACACCCAGCAGGTCACCTGCTGATGGTGTCCACCGACCGAGCCACCACTGTGGTCATCATCACATTCAGACCCAGCCGGTCACCTGCTGATGGTGTCCACCGAGCCACCACTGTGGTCACCATCACATTCACACCCAGCCGGTCACCTGCTGATGGTGTCCACCGAGCCACCACTGTGGTCACCATCACATTCACACCCAGCAGGTCACCTGCTGATGGTGTCCACTGACCGAGCCACCACTGTGGTCACCATCACATTCAAACCCAGCCGGTCACCTGCTGATGGTGTCCACCGACCGAGCCACCACTGTGGTCACCATCACATTCACACCCAGCCAGTCACCTGCTGATGGTGTCCACCGAGCCACCACTGTGGTCACCATTACATTCACACCCAGCAGGTCACCTGCTGATGGTGTCCACCGACCGAGCCACCACTGTGGTCACCATCACATTCACACCCAGCAGGTCACCTGCTGATGGTGTCCACCGACCGAGCCACCACTGTGGTCACCATCACATTCACACCCAGCCGGTCACCTGCTGATGGTGTCCACTGACCGAGCCACCACTGTGGTCACCATCACATTCACACCCAGCAGGTCACCTGCTGATGGTGTCCACCGAGCCACCACTGTGGTCACCATTACATTCACACCCAGCAGGTCACCTGCTGATGGTGTCCACCGACCGAGCCACCACTGTGGTCACCATCACATTCAGACCCAGCCGGTCACCTGCTGATTGTGTCCACCGACCGAGCCACCACTGTGGTCACCATCACATTCACACCCAGCTGGTCACCTGCTGATGGTGTCCACCGAGCCACCACTGTGGTCACCATCACATTCACACCCAGCTGGTCACCTGCTGATGGTGTCCACTGAGCCACCACTGTGGTCACCATCACATTCACACCCAGCTGGTCACCTGCTGATGGTGTCCACCGACCGAGCCACCACTGTGGTCACCATCACATTCACACCCAGCCAGTCACCTGCTGATGGTGTCCACCAACCGAGCCACCACTGTGGTCACCATCACATTCACACCCAGCAGGTCACCTGCTGATGGTGTCCACCGACCGAGCCACCACTGTGGTCATCATCACATTCAGACCCAGCCGGTCACCTGCTGATGGTGTCCACCGAGCCACCACTGTGGTCACCATCACATTCACACCCAGCCGGTCACCTGCTGATGGTGTCCACCGAGCCACCACTGTGGTCACCATCACATTCACACCCAGCAGGTCACCTGCTGATGGTGTCCACCGACCGAGCCACCACTGTGGTCACCATTACATTCACACCCAGCCAGTCACCTGCTGATGGTGTCCACTGAGCCACCACTGTGGTCATCATCACATTCACACCCAGTCGGTCACCTGCTGATGGTGTGCACTGAGCCACCACTGTGGTCACCATCACATTCACACCCAGCAGGTCACCTGCTGATGGTGTCCATCGACCGAGCCACCACTGTGGTCACCATCACATTCACACCCAGCAGGTCACCTACTGATGGTGTCCACCGACCGAGCCACCACTGTGGTCACCATCACATTCACACCCAGCAGGTCACCTGCTGATGGTGTCCACCGACCGAGCCACCACTGTGGTCACCATCACATTCACACCCAGCTGGTCACCTGCTGATGGTGTCCACTGAGCCACCACTGTGGTCACCATCACATTCACACCCAGCTGGTCACCTGCTGATGGTGTCCACCGACCGAGCCACCACTGTGGTCACCATCACATTCACACCCAGCCAGTCACCTGCTGATGGTGTCCACCGACCGAGCCACCACTGTGGTCACCATCACATTCACACCCAGCCGGTCACCTGCTGATGGTGTCCACCGACCGAGCCACCACTGTGGTCACCATCACATTCACAGCCAGCAGGTCACCTGCTGGTGGTGTCCACCGACCGAGCCACCACTGTGGTCACCATCACATTCACACCCAGCCGGTCACCTGCTGATGGTGTCCACCGAGCCACCACTGTGGTCACCATCACATTCACACCCAGCAGGTCACCTACTGATGGTGTCCACCGACCGAGCCACCACTGTGGTCACCATCACATTCACAGCCAGTCACGAGCTGTTGTGCTGGCCTACTCACCACTCCCCAAACTACGAGAAGCCAGAGAAAAGCCCCTTTCCATGACTGAACGTGTAGAACAAAGCAGTAAATTTAGAGAGGTGATGATGTCAGTGACCTGCTGACGGAAGCAGGTAACTCCATCCTGTGAGAAGGTCTCTGGCCATTTCACTCAGCCCAGGTAGGAAACGGTGAACCGTCTAAGTGATGAAACGCGGTGCATAATCTGAATATAGAAGAAGAAGAAAAAGCTGATAAACACCAACATGCAAACACACACATGCACCAGAAACAGAGAGAGTGGCAGACGCTGACCTCTCATCTGTCCTTACCTGACCTCTCATCTGTCCATACCTGACCTCTTATCTGTCCATACCTGACCTCTCATCTGTCCTTACCTGACCTCTCACCTGTCCATACCTGACCTCTCATCTGTCCTTACCTGACCTCTCATCTGTCCGTACCTGACCTCTTATCTGTCCATACCTGACCTCTCATCTGTCCGTACCTGACCTCTCATCTGTCCTTACCTGACCTCTCATCTGTCCATACCTGACCTCTCACCTGTCCATACCTGACCTCTCATCTGTCCATACCTGACCTCTCATCTGTCCATACCTGACCTCTCATCTGTCCGTACCTGACCTCTCATCTGTCCATACCTGACCTCTCATCTGTCCATACCTGACCTCTCATCTGTCCATACCTGACCTCTCATCTGTCCATACCTGACCTCTCACCTGTCCATACCTGACCTCTTATCTGTCCGTACCTGACCTCTCATCTGTCCGTACCTGACCTCTTATCTGTCCATACCTGACCTCTTATCTGTCCGTACCTGACCTCTTATCTGTCCGTATGGCCCTTATCTGTCCATACCTGACCTCTCATCTGTCCGTACCTGACCTCTCACCTGTCCTTACCTGACCTCTCATCTGTCCGTACCTGACCTCTCATCTGTCTGTACCTGACCTCTCATCTGTCCGTACCTGACCTCTCACCTGTCCATACCTGACCTCTTATCTGTCTATACCTGACCTCTCATCTGTCCGTACCTGACCTCTCATCTGTCCGTACCTGACCTCTCATCTGTCCATACCTGACCTCTCACCTGTCCATACCTGACCTCTCATCTGTGCGTACCTCACCTCTCATCTGTCCATACCTGACCTCTCATCTGTCCATACCTGACCTCTTATCTGTCCGTATGGCCCTTATCTGTCCACACCTGACCTCTCATCTGTCCGTACCTGACCTCTCATCTGTCCGTACCTGACCTCTCATCTGTCCTTACCTGACCTCTCATCTGTCTGTACCTGACCTCTCATCTGTCCGTACCTGACCTCTCATCTGTCCGTGCCTGACCTCTCATCTGTCCGTACCTGACCTCTCATCTGTCCTTACCTGACCTCTCATCTGTCCGTACCTGACCTCTCATCTGTCCGTGCCTGACCTCTCATCTGTCCATACCTGACCTCTCATCTGTCCTTACCTGACCTCTCATCTGTCCGTACCTGACCTCTCATCCGTCCGTACATGACCTCTCATCTGTCCGTGCCTGACCTTTCATCTGTCCTTACCTGACCTCTCATCTGTCTTTACCTGACCTCTCACCTGTCCATACCTGACCTCTCATCTGTCCGTACCTGACCTCTCATCTGTCCGTGCCTGACCTTTCATCTGTCCTTACCTGACCTCTCATCTGTCCGTACCTGACCTCTCATCCGTCCGTACATGACCTCTCATCTGTCCGTGCCTGACCTTTCATCTGTCCTTACCTGACCTCTCATCTGTCTTTACCTGACCTCTCACCTGTCCATACCTGACCTCTCATCTGTCCGTACCTGACCTCTCATCTGTCCATACCTGACCTCTCATCTGTCCGTACCTGACCTCTCATCCGTCCGTACCTGACCTCTCATCTGTCCGTACCTGACCTCTCATCTGTCCTTACCTGACCTCTCATCTGTCCATACCTGACCTCTCATCTGTCCGTACCTGACCTCTCATCTGTCCATACCTGACCTCTCATCTGTCCATACCTGACCTCTCATCTGTCCTTACCTGACCTCTCATCTGTCCTTACCTGACCTCTCATCTGTCCTTACCTGACCTCTCATCTGTCCATACCTGACCTCTCATCTGTCCATACCTGACCTCTCATCTGTCCTTACCTGACCTCTCATCTGTCCGTGCCTGACCTCTCATCTGTCGGTGCCTGACCTCTCATCTGTCCGTACCTGACCTCTCATCTGTCCATACCTGACCTCTCATCTGTCCATACCTGACCTCTCATCTGTCCGTACCTGACCTCTCATCTGTCCTTACCTGACCTCTCATCTGTCCGTACCTGACCTCTCATCTGTTCATACCTGACCTCTCATCTGTCCGTACCTGACCTCTCATCCGTCCGTACCTGACCTCTCATCCGTCCGTACCTGACCTCTCATCCGTCCGTACCTGACCTCTCATCCGTCCGTACCTGACCTCTCATCTGTCCTTACCTGACCTCTCATCTGTCCATACCTGACCTCTCATCTGTCTTTACCTGACCTCTCATCTGTCCGTACCTGACCTCTCATCCGTCCGTACCTGACCTCTCATCTGTCTTTACCTGACCTCTCATCTGTCCGTACCTGACCTCTCATCTGTCCTTACCTGACCTCTCATCTGTCCTTACCTGACCTCTCATCTGTCCGTACCTGACCTCTCATCCGTCCTTACCTGACCTCTCATCCGTCCGTACCTGACCTCTCATCCGTCCTTACCTGACCTCTCATCCGTCCGTACCTGACCTCTCATCCGTCCATACCTGACCTCTCATCTGTCCATACCTGACCTCTCATCTGTCCATACCTGACCTCTCATCTGTCCATACCTGACCTCTCATCTGTCCGTACCTGACCTCTCATCTGTCCGTATCTGACCTCTCACCTGTCCGTATCTGACCTCTCATCTGTCCTTACCTGACCTCTCATCTGTCCATACCTGACCTCTCATCTGTCCATACCTGACCTCTCATCTGTCCATACCTGACCTCTCATCTGTCCGTACCTGACCTCTCATCTGTCCGTATCTGACCTCTCATCTGTCCTTACCTGACCTCTCATCTGTCCTTACCTGACCTCTCATCTGTCCGTACCTGACCTCTCATCTGTCCGTACCTGACCTCTCATCTGTCCGTACCTGACCTCTCATCTGTCCGTACCTGACCTCTTATCTGTCCGTACCTGACCTCTCACCTGTCCATACCTGACCTCTCATCTGTCCATACCTGACCTCTCATCTGTCCGTATCTGACCTCTCATCTGTCCTTACCTGACCTCTCATCTGTCCTTACCTGACCTCTCATCTGTCCGTACCTGACCTCTTATCTGTCCGTACCTGACCTCTCACCTGTCCATACCTGACCTCTCATCTGTCCATACCTGACCTCTCATCTGTCCGTATCTGACCTCTCATCTGTCCATACCTGACCTCTCATCTGTCCGTATCTGACCTCTCATCTGTCCGTACCTGACCTCTCATCTGTCCGTGCCTGACCTCTCATCTGTCCATACCTGACCTCTCATCTGTCCGTATCTGACCTCTCATCTGTCTTTACCTGACCTCTCATCTGTCCATACCTGACCTCTCATCTGTCCGTATGACCCTTATCTGTGTGCCAGCTCTCCAGCTGCTGCACAAATACAAACGCTGCTCGAGTAGGACCACTGCTCCCTCTGAACCAGGTACAGTAAAGGAGTGTGTTTTGTGCTTGTTTCACTGTTCCCTAGTCTTTAACATGTTCAAGGGTAGGCCCTGGTCCTGGGCATTTCCCTCGAGGGGGAAGAAAATGAGCATGATTATCCACTACTGCTTGGCTGTCTACACATGGGAAATATCATACGTCCCGCGTCATAACCCTGCTGGACTAATTCACAGCCACGCCGACATTTAGCCGGGATGGTCATATAATAATCAGAGAAAACGCACCTTTGCTGAGTACATAACACCATTTTCAAGCAAACGAAACCAGTTTTGCATCATTTAAGAGTAAGCTATTCAAGCAGAAACTAATCTAAACAAATGATCTGCCTGGAGGACCTCAGTCTGGCTCTCAACGACACTGCTGTCTCCATTTCATTGAAGGTATTGTTTAGGTCTCTCTCTCTCTCTCTCTCTTACTTGACCTTCCAGTTGGTGTGCCAACTGACCATTTCCAGAACAGTCTGTTGGACACCACAGCTGCAGCACTGTTGTTCAGCTCTCAACAGAAAGAGGCATATGAATGGATGGATGGATGGATGCATGCATGGAAGGATGGCCCTTGTCTATGAGTGACACTCCTAATCACTCCTCATCATTCATCCGGTTATTACCCACTGGGTTGACACTATTTAGCACACTCATAACAGATGGCATAGTACGACATAGTATACCACAGTGCAGCGGTGGCTAACCATGTGCCATGGACAGCCATGTGTATGCAGGTTTTCATTCCAACCCGAGTCCACACCACTGACACATTCTTCCTCTTTGGTTGAAGGGTTGCTGCTAATCAGTGAAATCAGCTGGTGTGCAGTCCGGCTGGAATGAAAACCTGCATACACATGGCTCTCCATGGCACATGGCTAGCCACCCCTGCCATAGTACCACATGGCAAATGTGAAAAGTGAAGTGCTTGTGTGTGCCTGTGAGTGTGCAGTGTAGTGTAATGTAATGTAGTGTAGTATAGTGTATTGCAGTGTAGTGTGGTATAGTATAGTATAGTATAATGTAGTGTAGTGTAGTGTAATGTAGTGTAGTGTATTGCAGTGTAGTGTGGTATAGTATAGTATAGTATAGTGTAGTGTAGTGTAGTGTCATGTAGCGTGGTATAATATAGTGTAAATTAGTATAGTGTAGTATAGTGTAGTGCACTGTAGTGTAGTGTAGTGTAAGGTAGTGTAGTTTAATGTATTGTAGTATAATGTAGTGTAGTGTAGTGTAGTGCACTGTAGTGTAGTGTAATGTAGTATTGTGTAGTGTAGTGTAGTGTAATGTAGTGTGGTATAATATAGTGTAGTGTAGGGTAGGGTAGTGTAGTGCACTTTAGTGTAGTGTAGTGTAGTGTAGTGTAGTGTAGTGTAGTGTAGTATAGTGTAATGTAGCGTGGTATAGTATAGTGTAAATTAGTGTAGTGTAGCGTAGTGTAATGTACTTTAGTGTAATGTAATGTAGTGTAGTGTAGTATAGTGTAATGTAGCGTGGTATAGTATAGTGTAAATTAGTATAGTGTAGTGTGGTGTAGTATAGTGTAATGTAGCGTGGTATAGTATAGTGTACATTAGTGTAGTGTGGTGTGGTGTAGTGTAGTGTGGTGTAGTATAGTATAGTATAGTGTAATGTAGTGTAGTGCAGTGTAGTGTAGTGTAGCATGGTATAGTATAGTGTAAATTTGTGTCATGTAGTGTAGTGTAATGTAGCGTGGTATAATATAGTGTAAATTAGTGTAGTGTAGCATGGTATAGTATAGTGTAAATTAGTGTAGTATAGTGTAATGCAGCGTGGTATAGTATAGTGTAAATTAGTGTAGTGTAGTGTAGCGTGGTATAGTATAGTGTAAATTAGTGTAGTGTAGTGCAGCGTGGTCTAGTATAGTGTAAATTAGTGTAGTGTAGCGTGGTTTTTGTCTAGTGTAAATTAGTGTAGTATAGTGTAATGTAGCGTGGTATGGTATAGTGTAAATTAGTGTAGTGTAGTGCAGCGTGGTATAGTATAGTGTAAATTAGTGTGGTAAAGTGTAATGTAGCATGGTATAGTATAGTGTAAATTAGTGTGGTGTAGTGTAGTGTAGTGTAGTGTAGTGTAGTGTAGTGTAGTGTAGTGTAGTGTAGTGTAGCAGCTACACATCCCAGGGTAACATAAAACTGCACAAAATGAACCCTTTCACTCATTTGCAGAATTTTATCACCAAGAGCTGCAAATTCAGAAGTGAGCAAATAAAGCTGACACCAGACAGGCCTGGAAGGAGATGTGTTGTGGTCAGGATGACAACCAAATAAGTAAAAGGATATAATGGATCAATAATGAGGAGCCACGACATTTTAAAAGATTCCATAAAAGATGTGGATCAGACAAACCAGCACCACAAATATGGGCAGCCAGACCACCGTCTGCATCACAAGTCAACATGACATGGTGTAAAATTAACATTTTACATCATTTCATTAGAGTGTTAGAATTGCAAAGGAACATTTCCATTTAATAAGGAATTTGTTAAAAGGATAATGGGCAGTTCAAAGATTGGCTCCATTTCATATCTCAAGGCCTGAAGCTTTCACATACACACAGAGTCCACAAAAGTACACCATCTGGTTGGTAAAAGCTAAAGAGAAAAGTTGAAACAGCCATTTTTTTGTTTTTGTTTTACAAATTTGCCTCAGCACATTTGAATATTTCCTTGAGTCTTTCCATTCCATCTGCAATATATCCTTTAACTGAAACTCTGCCACCCTTCAAACAAACACAAGTGCAGTTCAAACATGGGCTCACATGTCCTTTCTACTCAATGGCTTCGACGATATGGCCACGGGTGCTGGTCTGCCTCCACCCAACACAACTTCGAGCCAGGCTTTAGCCGAGCAGTCTTGGCAGGGCAGTTACTCTGCTGAGAATAGAATATGGTTCCCCATGCTATGAAACTGAAGCCAAATTCATTTAGACCATCGTAAGCACTTTGAGTCATCACTTTTAGCATTGGCAGCCCAATTCTTCCCTTGAGCTGACATTGTTTTGAGAATTATGTTAAAACCAGCTGTAAAAATATTTACAAACACAGTTTTTAGAGTCCAGTAGTAAGAATGATGAAGGCAGTAGATGTGAAACAGTATATCACCATGTATATCATGTATATCACCATAAATATCATGCACATCACCATGTATATCATGTATATCACCATGTATATTATATATATACTATATATACACTATATATATTATATATACTATATATACACTATATATATATACTATATATATATACACTATATATATATATATATACACAATATATATATACACAATATATATATATATATATATATATATATATATATATATATATATATATATATATATAGATGAATTGTATGAATTGTGGACAGATGAATCCAAGTTTGAGGTGTTTGGATCACAAAGAAGAACGTTTGTGAGACGCAGAACAAATGAAAAGATGCTGGAAGAATGCCTGACGCCATCTGTTAAGCATGGTGGAGGTAATGTGATGGTCTGGGGTTGCTTTGGTGCTGGTAAGGTGGGAGATTTGTACAGGGTAAAAGGGATTCTGAATAAGGAAGGCTATCACTCCATTTTGCAACGCCATGCCATACCCAGTGGACAGCGCTTGATTGGAGCCAATTTCATCCTACAACAGGACAATGACCCTAAACACACCTCCAAATTGTGCAAGAACTATTTAGAGCAGAAGCAGGCAGCTGGTATTCTATCGGTAATGGAGTGGCCAGCACAGTCACCAGATCTGAACCCCATTGAGCTGTTGTGGGAGCAGCTTGACCGTATGGTACGCAAGAAGTGCCCATCCAACCAATCCAACTTGTGGGAGCTGCTTCTGGAAGCGTGGGGTGCAATTTCTCCAGATTACCTCAACAAATTAACAGCTAGAATGCCAAAGGTCTGCAATGCTGTAATTGCTGCAAATGGAGGATTCTTTGACGAAAGCAAAGTTTGATGTAAAAAAAATCTTATTTCAAATACAAATCATTATTTCTAACCTTGTCAATGTCTTGACTCTATTTTCTATTCATTTCACAACATATGGTGGTGAATAAGTGTGACTTTTCATGGAAAACACAAAATTGTTTGGGTGACCCCAAACTTTTGAACGGTAGTATATATATATATATATATATATATATATATATATATATATATATGTATGTATATCACAATTTATATCATATCTGTCACCACCATGTATACCATGTATATATCACCATGTATATCATGTATATCACCATAAATATCATGCACATCACCATGTATATCACCATGTATATCATGTACACTCACTGGCCACTTTATTAGGTACACCTTGCTAGTACCGGGTTGGACCCCCTTTTGCCTTCAGAACTGCCTTAATCCTTCGTGGCGTAGATTCAACAAGGTACTGGAAACATTCCTCAGAGAGTTTGGTCCATATTGACATGATAGCATCACGCAGTTACATAATAAAGTGGCCGGTGAGTGTATATCACCATGTATATCATATACACTCACCGGCCACTTTATTAGGCACACCTGTCCAACTGCTCGTTAACGCAAATTTCTAATCAGCCAATCACATGGCAGCAACTCAATGCATTTAGGCATGTAGACATGGTCAAGACGATCTGCTGCTGTTCAAACCGAGCATCAGAATGGGGAAGAAAGGTGATTTAAGTGACTTTGAACGTGGCATGGTTGTTGGTGCCAGACGGGCTGGTCTGAGTATTTCAGAAACTGCTGATCTACTGGGATTTTCACGCACAACCATCTCTAGGGTTTACAGAGAATGGTCCGGAAAAGAGAAAATATCCAGTGAGCGGCAGTTCTGTGGGCGAAAATGCCTTGTTGATGCCAGAGGTCAGAGGAGAATGGCCAGACTGGTTCGAGCTGATAGAAAGGCAACAGTAACTCAAACAACCACTCATTACAACCGAGGTATGCAGAAGAGCATCTCTGAACGCACAACACGTCGAACCTTGAGGCAGATGGGCTACAGCAGCAGAAGACCACACCGGGTGCCACTCCTGTCAGCTAAGAACAGGAAACTCAGGCTACAATTCGCACAGGCTCACCAAAATTGGACAATAGAAGATTGGAAAAACGTTGCCTGGTCTGATGAGTCTCGATTTCTGCTGTGACATTCGGATGGTAGGGTCAGAATTTGGCGTCAACAACATGAAAGCATGGATCCATCCTGCCTTGTATCAAGGGTTCAGGCTGGTGGTGGTGGTGTAATGGTGTGGGGGATATTTTCTTGGCACACTTTGGGCCCCTTAGTACCAATTGAGCATCGTGTCAACGCCACAACCTACCTGAGTATTGTTGCTGACCATGTCCATCCCTTTATGACCACAGTGTTCCCATCTTCTGATGGCTACTTCCAGCAGGATAACGCGCCATGTCATAAAGCTCGAATCATCTCAGACTGGTTTCTTGAACATGACAATGAGTTCACTGTACTCAAATGGCCTCCACAGTCACCAGATCTCAATCCAATAGAGCACCTTTGGGATGTGGTGGACCGGGAGATTCGCATCATGGATGTGCAGCCGACAAATCTGCAGCAACTGCGTGATGCTATCATGTCAATATGGACCAAACTCTCTGAGGAATGTTTCCAGTACCTTGTTGAATCTATGCCACGAAGGATTAAGGCAGTTCTGAAGGCAAAAGGGGGTCCAACCCGGTACTAGCAAGGTGTACCTAATAAAGTGGCCAGTGAGTGTATATATATCACAATTTATATCATATATATCACCACCATGTATACCATGTATATCACAATGTATAACATGCATATCACCATATAAAGCATGTATATCACCGTGTATATCATGTATATCACAATGTATATCATGTATATCATGTATATCACCATGTATATTATATGTATATCAATGTATATCATGTATATCACCATGTATATCATGTATATCATGTATATCACCACGTATATCATGTTTATCACCATGTATATCATGTATATCACCATGTATATCATAAATATCACCACTGTGTACATCATGTATATCACAATGTATATCATGTATATCATGTATATCACAATGTATAACATGCATATCACCAGATATATCATGTATATCACCGTGTATATCATGTATATCACAATGTATATCATGTATATCACAATGTATATCACAATGTATATCATGTATATCACAATGCATAACATGCATATCACCATATATATCATGTGTATCACCGTGTATATTATGTATATCACAATGTATGTCATGTATATCACCATGTATATCACACACACACATATGTATATCCTATATATCACCATGTATATCATGTATATTACAATGTATATCATGCATATCACCATGTATATCGTGTATATCACCATGCGTGCTCGATAATCCAGGTAAGAACATCAAAGAAGGTTGAATCAGTTCATGTGGATACAACGTTTATTGTTTGTCAATAAACATTGTATCCACATGAACTGATTCCACCTTCTTTGAGCATATCAGCATCCTTTTTTGATACAACACAACAGATTTGAAATGATTCAGAACCCCAGTAGGAATTTAATACATTTTGTCCTCGTCAGTGTAGTGACCCAGTAAAGTGACATCAGAAAAGATTGGCTGTGGAAGATCTGTATGGTAAAATGTTTTAATGAGCGCTCGGTCCCTTTGCCTAGCACCACTCTGTTCCAGTCCCCCCAGCCTATCAGACTACTGCAACATACTGGAGGCGTAAGGAGGAATCAACAGTAATCCGCCCATGCAGAAGGTTTTGGAGCTGAAGTGCTGGGCTTTCTCGCCTTCACCTATGCTGTTGCATAAGCACAGACATCTGGATTTGGGTGGATAGGATCAGCAACATGCACGGAGGGACAGCTTAGTTCAGCCTGCAGGAGATCCACCATCAATTTGCCTGCTCTACTCCGACTCCCAAAAACTCTTATCAGAAAGTTTAGGTCAGATAACGCTCAAAACGCCATTGCCTTTAATCATTTTATTTTTGTTTTGGATTTCCCCCTTTTCTGCCCAAACCTAAACGTGCACCACAACCCGTTCACAGGCAGGGTTCTGCGGTCAAACGCTACCTAAACGTGCACCACAACCCGTTCACAGGCAGGGTTCTGCGGTCAAACGGTACCTAAACGTGCACCACAACCCGTTCACAGGCAGGGTTCTGTGGTCAAAAGGTACCTAAACATGCACCACAACCCGTTCACGGGCAGGGTTCTGTGGTCAAACGCTACCTAAACGTGCACCACAACCCGTTCACGGGCAGGGTTCTGCGGTCAAACGGTACCTAAACGTGCACCACAACCCGTTCACGGGCAGGGTTCTGTGGTCAAAAGGTACCTAAACGTGCACCACAACCCGTTCACGGGCAGGGTTCTGTGGTCAAACGCTACCTAAACGTGCACCACAACCCGTTCACGGGCAGGGTTCTGTGGTCAAACGGTACCTAAACGTGCACCACAACCCGTTCACGGGCAGGGTTCTGTGGTCAAACGGTACCTAAACGTGCACCACAACCCGTTCACGGGCAGGGTTCTGTGGTCAAACGCTACCTAAACGTGCACCACAACCCGTTCACGGGCAGGGTTCTGCGGTCAAACGGTACCTAAACGTGCACCACAACCCGTTCACGGGCAGGGTTCTGTGGTCAAACGGTACCTAAACGTGCACCACAACCCGTTCACGGGCAGGGTTCTGTGGTCAAAAGGTACCTAAACGTGCACCACAACCCGTTCACGGGCAGGGTTCTGTGGTCAAACGGTACCTAAACGTGCACCACAACCCGTTCACGGGCAGGGTTCTGTGGTCAAACGGTACCTAAACGTGCACCACAACCCGTTCACGGGCAGGGTTCTGTGGTCAAAAGGTACCTAAACGTGCACCACAACCCGTTCACGGGCAGGGTTCTGTGGTCAAACGCTACCTAAACGTGCACCACAACCCGTTCACGGGCAGGGTTCTGTGGTCAAACGCTACCTAAACGTGCACCACAACCCGTTCACGGGCAGGGTTCTGTGGTCAAACGCTACCTAAACGTGCACCACAACCCGTTCACGGGCAGGGTTCTGCGGTCAAACGCTACCTAAACGTGCACCACAACCCGTTCACGGGCAGGGTTCTGTGGTCAAACGCTACCTAAACGTGCACCACAACCCGTTCACGGGCAGGGTTCTGTGGTCAAACGCTACCTAAACGTGCACCACAACCCATTCACGAGGAAGGGTTCTGTGGTCAAACGCTACCTAAACGTGCACCACAACCCGTTCACGGGCAGGGTTCTGCGGTCAAACGCTACCTAAACGTGCACCACAACCCGTTCACGGGCAGGGTTCTGTGGTCAAAAGGTACCTAAACGTGCACCACAACCCGTTCACGGGCAGGGTTCTGTGGTCAAACGCTACCTAAACGTGCACCACAACCCGTTCACGGGCAGGGTTCTGTGGTCAAAAGGTACCTAAACGTGCACCACAACCCGTTCACGGGCAGGGTTCTGTGGTCAAACGCTACCTAAACGTGCACCACAACCCGTTCACGGGCAGGGTTCTGTGGTCAAACGCTACCTAAACGTGCACCACAACCCGTTCACGGGCAGGGTTCTGCGGTCAAACGCTACCTAAACGTGCACCACAACCCGTTCACGGGCAGGGTTCTGTGGTCAAACGGTACCTAAACGTGCACCACAACCCGTTCACGGGCAGGGTTCTGCGGTCAAACGCTACCTAAACGTGCACCACAACCCGTTCACGGGCAGGGTTCTGCGGTCAAAAGGTACCTAAACGTGCACCACAACCCGTTCACGGGCAGGGTTCTGCGGTCAAACGCTACCTAAACGTGCACCACAACCCGTTCACGGGCAGGGTTCTGCGGTCAAACGCTACCTAAACGTGCACCACAACCCGTTCACGGGCAGGGTTCTGCGGTCAAAAGGTACCTAAACGTGCACCACAACCCGTTCACGGGCAGGGTTCTGCGGTCAAACGGTACCTAAACGTGCACCACAACCCGTTCACGGGCAGGGTTCTGCGGTCAAAAGGTACCTAAACGTGCACCACAACCCGTTCACGGGCAGGGTTCTGCGGTCAAACGGTACCTAAACGTGCACCACAACCCGTTCACGGGCAGGGTTCTGCGGTCAAACGCTACCTAAACGTGCACCACAACCCGTTCACGGGCAGGGTTCTGCGGTCAAACGGTACCTAAACGTGCACCACAACCCGTTCACGGGCAGGGTTCTGCGGTCAAACGGTACCTAAACGTGCACCACAACCCGTTCACGGGCAGGGTTCTGTGGTCAAACGGTACCTAAACGTGCACCACAACCCGTTCACAGGCAGGGTTCTGTGGTCAAACGGTACCTAAACGTGCACCACAACCCGTTCACGGGCAGGGTTCTGCGGTCAAACGGTACCTAAACGTGCACCACAACCCGTTCACGGGCAGGGTTCTGCGGTCAAACGGTACCTAAACGTGCACCACAACCCGTTCACGGGCAGGGTTCTGTGGTCAAAAGGTACCTAAACGTGCACCACAACCCGTTCACGGGCAGGGTTCTGCGGTCAAACGCTACCTAAACGTGCACCACAACCCGTTCACGGGCAGGGTTCTGTGGTCAAAAGGTACCTAAACGTGCACCACAACCCGTTCACAGGCAGGGTTCTGCGGTCAAACGGTACCTAAACGTGCACCACAACCCGTTCACGGGCAGGGTTCTGCGGTCAAACGCTACCTAAACGTGCACCACAACCCGTTCACGGGCAGGGTTCTGCGGTCAAACGGTACCTAAACGTGCACCACAACCCGTTCACGGGCAGGGTTCTGCGGTCAAACGGTACCTAAACGTGCACCACAACCCGTTCACGGGCAGGGTTCTGTGGTCAAACGGTACCTAAACGTGCACCACAACCCGTTCACGGGCAGGGTTCTGCGGTCAAACGGTACCTAAACGTGCACCACAACCCGTTCACGGGCAGGGTTCTGCGGTCAAACGGTACCTAAACGTGCACCACAACCCGTTCACGGGCAGGGTTCTGCGGTCAAACGGTACCTAAACGTGCACCACAACCCGTTCACGGGCAGGGTTCTGTGGTCAAAAGGTACCTAAACGTGCACCACAACCCGTTCACGGGCAGGGTTCTGCGGTCAAACGCTACCTAAACGTGCACCACAACCCGTTCACGGGCAGGGTTCTGTGGTCAAACGGTACCTAAACGTGCACCACAACCCGTTCACGGGCAGGGTTCTGTGGTCAAACGCTACCTAAACGTGCACCACAACCCGTTCACGGGCAGGGTTCTGCGGTCAAACGCTACCTAAACGTGCACCACAACCCGTTCACGGGCAGGGTTCTGTGGTCAAAAGGTACCTAAACGTGCACCACAACCCGTTCACGGGCAGGGTTCTGTGGTCAAACGGTGCCGCAGGCAGTTTCGTGGTGTGCTGAGAAAAGCTGATACTGGCTAGACAAGGTCCCTCTATCAACTTTGACAGAGAGGGGCCTAAGCTGCAGTGCTTCCTCAGCCGCTTCATATCCCGTTCGTCTCGGCGTATTCATGTTCAGGCGAAGGGAACGCGGTAACATGTTTGCACATAAAAGCAACAGTTTTACGTGTAGCGCGCTTGCACGTGGTGTTAATACATACTTGCGACTACTTTAGAGCTGTATCACACAAGTATATTTTATGGCATGGCAATCGCACTTGTGCTCCTGGAGGTGATTCTGAGATGTGAGTGCACCATCACCAGAGAGGGGCAGTGTGAGCAGGTGACGGCTGTCCCTGCTCACACAGTACACGCTATGTGCTCACGTCAGTGCAGCTTGTCCAGTGAATGAGCACAATGAGACGGACAACAGTGGCACACCATGCTGTCCTCGGCCGGAGGTGCAGTACACCAGAGAGGAGGTGTGCTGGATCACCACAGTCAGCGTAGTAGTGTATTGGATCATATTGTTCAGTGCCAGCTAAACATGTGACCTATGACCCCCCGCTCTGAGGCCATAGAGGAATAATAGGACTAGCTAAGATTTACTAACTAATTTGTGTCACTCAGTAACCGATATGTTGACTTGTAATTCTTGCATTTTATACTGATCTGTGGTTTGAGACGAAGCAAGAAAACGGGCCAGGTACTGAAACATGTTCGTCCTGTTAGAACGGGCCAGGTACTGAAACATGGCCGTACTCTTGGAACGGGCCAGGTTCTGAAACATGGCCGTGCTGTTAGACACATGGCGGCGCAGACCCAGCTGCACCATCCGTCTGCTTCCTGTCCGGTAGCTCGGGGCCCTGCAGTACAGGACTGTGTTCCACACTGGCAGCGAGGTCAGCACCTTGGTGGTGTTCAGGCTGTAATTACAGCAGGTGTACTGCAGGGCGGCGACACAGTGTTTTCACAAGCGATGGGTCGCCGCGGGAGTAGAGTTGTCAGGGGTAACAGCAGAGACGGCACGGTTTGTTTGCTCAACTAGTTTTTTCCTCCTGTGGGGCAATGATGTGCAGATAACCAGTCACCACTCTGTGTGTGAGACACTGTGTGTGAGGCTCTGTGAGACATGTGTATGAGACACTGTGTGTGAGACATGTGTATGAGACATGTGTATGAGACGTGTTTGAGACACGGTGTGTGAGACATGTGTGTGAGACACGGTGTGTGAGACATGTGTGTGAGACATGTGTGTGAGACATGTGTGTGAGACATGTGTGTAAGACATGTGTATGAGACACTGTGTGTGAGACATGTGTATGAGACACTGTGTGTGAGACACTGTGTGTGAGACATGTGTATGAGACGTGTTTGAGACACGGTGTGTGAGACATGTGTGTGAGACACGGTGTGTGAGACATGTGTGTGAGACGTGTGTGAGACATGTGTGTGAGACATGTGTGTAAGACATGTGTATGAGACACTGTGTGTGAGACATGTGTATGAGACACTGTGTGTGAGACATGTGTATGAGACACTGTGTGTGAGACATGTGTGTAAGACATGTGTATGAGACACTGTGTGTGAGACATGTGTATGAGACACTGTGTGTGAGACATGTGTATGAGACATGTGTATGAGACGTGTTTGAGACACGGTGTGTGAGACATGTGTGTAAGACATGTGTGTGAGACATGTGTGTGAGACATGTGTGTAAGACATGTGTGTGAGACATGTGTGTGAGACACGGTGTGTGAGACATGTGCAGGGTATATTCTGCTGCTCTGCCAGAATCAATCTCGTCTGAAGATGCTGCAACTAAAACCTTTGCTATCACGATGCTGCATGACGAAGATGAAACAATGAAGAGGCAGCTGGAGCTACAGCACAGCTTTGTCATGGCCCGGCGTCGGCGTCGGGGCCCGGCGTCGGGGCCCAGGCCCAGCACAGCTTTGTCATGGCCGGTGTCGGCGTCGGGGCCCGGGGTCGGGGCCCAGGCCCAGCCAGCTTTGTCATGGCCCGGCGTCGGCGTCGGGGCCCGGCGTCGGGGCCCAGGCCCAGCACAGCTTTGTCATGGCCGGCGTCGGCGTCGGGGCCCAGGGTCGGGGCCCAGGCCCAGCACAGCTTTGTCATGGCCCGGCGTCGGCGTCGGGGCCCGGGGTCGGGGCCCAGGCCCAGCACAGCTTTGTCATGGCCCGGCATCGACGTCAGGGGCCCGGGGTCGGGGCCCAGGCCCAGCCAGCTTTGTCATGGCCGGCGTCGGCGTCAGGGGCCCGGGGTCGGGGCCCAGGCCCAGCCAGCTTTGTCATGGCCCGGCGTCGGCGTCAGGGGCCCAGGGTCGGGGCCCAGGCCCAGCACAGCTTTGTCATGGCCCGGCATCGACGTCAGGGGCCCAGGGTCGGGGCCCAGGCCCAGCACAGCTTTGTCATGGCCCGGCATCGACGTCAGGGGCCCGGCGTCGGGGCCCAGGCCCAGCACAGCTTTGTCATGGCCCGGCATCGACGTCAGGGGCCCGGGGTCGGGGCCCAGGCCCAGCCAGCTTTGTCATGGCCGGCGTCGGCGTCAGGGGCCCGGGGTCGGGGCCCAGGCCCAGCCAGCTTTGTCATGGCCCGGCGTCGGCGTCAGGGGCCCAGGGTCGGGGCCCAGGCCCAGCCAGCTTTGTCATGGCCGGCGTCGGCGTCGGGGCCCGGGGTCGGGGCCCAGGCCCAGCCAGCTTTGTCATGGCCCGGCGTCGGCGTCGGGGCCCGGGGTCGGGGCCCAGGCCCAGCCAGCTTTGTCATGGCCCGGCGTCGGCGTCAGGGGCCCGGGGTCGGGGCCCAGGCCCAGCACAGCTTTGTCATGGCCGGCGTCGGCGTCAGGGGCCCGGGGTCAGCCAATAAGCTCATTGTGCCCCCTCAGCTGACTTTCCTCCTTGACAAGAAAATGAAACTGCAACAGGGTTACAGCGAGAAGTCAAATGAAGTCACACAATGTGGTGATGAAGACGTAACAGTGTAATGCAACATCAAACACACAACAGTGACTGTGTGTGTGTGTGTGTGTGTGTGTGTGTGTGTGTGTGTGTGTGTGTGTGTGTGTGTGTGTGTGTGTGTGTGTGTGTGTGTGTGTGTGTGTGTGTGTGGCTCCCTGACAGCCACGGCCCCCTGTGGGAAACAGCGACCATATCCACACGTGTGGCCAGCCAACCCATCATGTTACGAGGAGGGCGGTCTGTTCTGGCGCCTACCAACACGGGGATCACCGGTTCATGGTCGTGTCTGCAGGTGGGGAGCCGGATGTGGGTATGTGTCCTGGTCGCTGCACTAGCGCCTCCTCTGGTCGTTCGAGGCGCATGTTCAGGGGGGAGGGGGAATGGGGGGAATAGCGTGATCCTCCCACGCGCTACGTCCCCCTGGGGAAACTCCTCACCGTCAGGTGAAAGGAAGCGGCTGGTGACTCCACATGTATGGGAGGAGGCATGTGGTAGTCTGCAGCGCTCCCCGGATCAGCAGGGGGGGGTGGAGCAGCGATGGGGAGGGCTCGGAGGAGTGGGGTAATTGGCCAAGTACAATTGGGGAGAAAAATTGGGAAAAATCCCCCCCCCCAAAAATTATATTACAAGGTTGATCTTGTAGCTACGTAGCGACGCTCGGTGGGCTGCACTCACGTGGACAGCAAAGCCACGTGTAAAAGCTGGACTCCAGCTGGTCTCGTGGCGAATTCATAAATCCACTGGTGCACTCTGGGAAAATGTCGCTCCTGCTCCGTCCACCGTGACGGTGTAGAGCGGCATTGCTGCCCTTTGGTCATTGTGGCGGCGTTTCTGCATGAGTGTGCACGTGGCTGTGTGGTCATGCGTGCTGGTTCTTGATGTGGCCTATAGGATGTTGTTTATCCTTTTTGGGGGGGGGGGGGTTCCCCTCTTTCCCCCCCCCCAATTGTATCCGGCCATCTACTCCACTCCTCCAAGCCGTCCCCGTCTCTGCTCCACCCCCTCTGCTGATCCGGGGAGGGCTGCAGACTACCACATGTCTCCTCCCATACATGTGGAGTCACCGGCCGCTTCTTTTCACCTGACGGTGAGGAGTTTCACCAGGGGGACGTAGTGCGTGGGAGGGTCACGCTATTCCCCCCATTCCCCCTCCCCCCTGAACAGGCACCCTGACCGACCAGAGGAGGCGCTAGTGCAGCGACCAGGACACATACCCACATCCGGCTTCCCACCTACAGACACGACCAATTGTGTCTGTAGGGACGCCCGACCAAGCCGGAGGGAACACGGGGAATCGAACCACCGATCCCCATGTTGGTGGGTAACGGAATAGACCGCTATGCTACCCGGATGCCCAACGTCGTTTATCCTTTAATTTGTTGTGTAAGCTGTGGAGGGGGCGGCCCAGTGGCTGGGCTTACTGGTGATGGAGAGGTGCGTCTTGCAGTCCGGTAGTGAATGCAAGAGAGTTTACGGGCCCCCCCCCCTGCCATGCATCCTGTAGTGAATGCAAGAGAGTTTACGGGCCCCCCCCCCCCCCTGCCACGCATCCTGTAGTGAATGCAAGAGAGTTTACGGGTGGTGCCCCCCCCCCCTGCCATGCATCCTGTAGTGAATGCAAGAGAGTTTACGGGTGGTGCCCCCCCCCCCTGCCATGCATCCTGTAGTGAATGCAAGAGAGTTTACGGGTGCCCCCCCCCTGCCATGCATCCTGTAGTGAATGCAAGAGAGTTTACGGGTGGTGCCCCCCCCCCGCCATGCATCCTGTAGTGAATGCAAGAGAGTTTACGGGTGCCCCCCCCCCTGCCATGCATCCTGTAGTGAATGCAAGAGAGTTTACGGGTGCCCCCCCCGCCATGCATCCTGTAGTGAATGCAAGAGAGTTTACGGGTGCCCCCCCCCCTGCCATGCATCCTGTAGTGAATGCAAGAGAGTTTACGGGTGCCCCCCCCCCGCCATGCATCCTGTAGTGAATGCAAGAGAGTTTACGGGCCCCCCCCCGCCATGCATCCTGTAGTGAATGCAAGAGAGTTTACGGGTGCCCCCCCCCCGCCATGCATCCTGTAGTGAATGCAAGAGAGTTTACGGGCCCCCCCCCTGCCATGCATCCTGTAGTGAATGCAAGAGAGTTTACGGGTGGTGCCCCCCCCCGCCATGCATCCTGTAGTGAATGCAAGAGAGTTTACGGGTGCCCCCCCCCTGCCATGCATCCTGTAGTGAATGCAAGAGAGTTTACGGGCCCCCCCCCTCCTGCCACGCATCCTGTATTGAATGCAAGAGAGTTTACGGGTGCCCCCCCCCGCCATGCATCCTGTAGTGAATGCAAGAGAGTTTACGGGTGGTGCCCCCCCCCTGCCATGCATCCTGTAGTGAATGCAAGAGAGTTTACGGGTGGTGCCCCCCCCCCGCCATGCATCCTGTAGTGAATGCAAGAGAGTTTACGGGTGCCCCCCCCCGCCATGCATCCTGTAGTGAATGCAAGAGAGTTTACGGGCCCCCCCCCTGCCATGCATCCTGTAGTGAATGCAAGAGAGTTTACGGGTGGTGCCCCCCCCCGCCATGCATCCTGTAGTGAATGCAAGAGAGTTTACGGGTGCCCCCCCCCTGCCATGCATCCTGTAGTGAATGCAAGAGAGTTTACGGGCCCCCCCCCTCCTGCCACGCATCCTGTATTGAATGCAAGAGAGTTTACGGGTGCCCCCCCCCGCCATGCATCCTGTAGTGAATGCAAGAGAGTTTACGGGTGCCCCCCCCCCCCTGCCATGCATCCTGTATTGAATGCAAGAGAGTTTACGGGTGCCCCCCCCCCCCTGCCATGCATCCTGTAGTGAATGCAAGAGAGTTTACGGGTGGTGCCCCCCCCCGCCATGCATCCTGTAGTGAATGCAAGAGAGTTTACGGGTGCCCCCCCCCCCTGCCATGCATCCTGTAGTGAATGCAAGAGAGTTTACGGGTGCCCCCCCCCCCTGCCATGCATCCTGTAGTGAATGCAAGAGAGTTTACGGGTGGTGCCCCCCCCTGCCACGCATCCTGTAGTGAATGCAAGAGAGTTTACGGGTGGTGCCCCCCCCCCCCCGCACCCTGCTTGATGACGTGTGACCTCTGCTTCTGTGGACGCAGTGCGTGTGCGCCTGCGCACATACGTGACGTGTGTGTATGTACGCCTCTGTCATGGTTTATTTCTTCCATGAAACGTGATGATTTTAATTGTACATTTGATAAAAGGTGTGCGAGGGGAACAAAATGCCCCCCTGTCAATGCTGATTGCCCCCCGGTTCCTTATGCTCTGGCGCCGACCCTGGTAATGGCGCTCATTACGCTGAGAAGAGAGGTTGTGAAATGAAGAAAACAGCTCCATTCTTGGTGCTTCCAGCTGGACCATGTGGAACAGGAAATGTGGGTGCTGGGAGCTGCTGCTGGCCCGAGAGGAGAACGTTCAGCAGCGAGGAGCAGCTGAGGAAAGACCGACATCATCAGCGCCGCTACGGTGTGAAGAAAGGTCACATTGCATATGCAAACATTAGTGGGGCAACAAAACACAACGGGAACTCTTTATCAGAGTATCTTGAACCAACCAGAGGCAGCGCGCCACCACACCCCTTCATACAGTTGAGGCACACTGCCAATTCAGACCAGTCTCATAGAGTGAGAGTGCGCTGAGGCCTTCACAGAGCCGAGCCCACTTATGTAACTGTATCTCAGATTGGACTCATATGCCCAGTATTGTGTCCTGAACACTACATGGATCAAACTGTACAACACGAGCATTGTGCACAAGGTGCTCTTTGTCCCAGCATCACAAGACCACAAGATTGTGCTGAACAGCCTAAAGCTGCGCTTCATATTGCTCCCTCAGCGCCCCAGCCATGGAACCTAGGTTAAACTTAAAACCATGTAAACGGGGTTAAACTTAAAAGCCATGTAGAGTTAAAAGCCATGGAACCTAGGTTAAACTTAAAACCATGTAAACGGGGTTAAACTTAAAAGCCATGTAAAGTTAAAAGCCATGGAACCTAGGTTAAACTTAAAACCATGTAAATGGGGTTAAACTTAAAAGCCATGTAAAGTTAAAAGCCATGGAACCTAGGTTAAACTTAAAACCATGTAAATGGGGTTAAACTTAAAAGCCATGTAAAGTTAAAAGCCATGGAACCTAGGTTAAACTTAAAACCATGTAAATGGGGTTAAACTTAAAAGCCATGTAGAGTTAAAAGCCATGGAACCTAGGTTAAATTTAAAACCATGTAAATGGGGTTAAACTTAAAAGCCATGTAAAGTTAAAAGCCATGGAACCTAGGTTAAACTTAAAACCATGTAAACGGGGTTAAACTTAAAAGCCATGTAAAGTTAAAAGCCATGGAACCTAGGTTAAACTTAAAACCATGTAAACGGGGTTAAACTTAAAAGCCATGTAAAGTTAAAAGCCATGGAACCTAGGTTAAACTTAAAACCATGTAAACGGGGTTAAACTTAAAAGCCATGTAAAGTTAAAAGCCATGGAACCTAGGTTAAACTTAAAACCATGTAAACGGGGTTAAACTTAAAAGCCATGTAAAGTTAAAAGCCATGGAACCTAGGTTAAACTTAAAACCATGTAAACGGGGTTAAACTTAAAAGCCATGTAAAGTTAAAAGCCATGGAACCTAGGTTAAACTTAAAACCATGTAAACGGGGTTAAAGATGACACCACAGATGACACCACAATCATTGGCCGTATCACCAACAATGACGAGACGGCCTACAGGGACGAGATTGAGCACCTCACATCATGGTGTACTGCCAACAATCTTGTCCTCAATGTGCAGAAGACAAAGAAGCTGATTGTGGACTTCAGGAGGTCTAGAAGCTGCAGCCACTCCCCCATACACATCAATGGGGTGGAAGTGGAGCATGTTTCCAGCTTTAAATTCCTTGGAGTCCACACCAGCGAGGACCTTTCGTGGACATTAAACACCCAGGCCCTTGTGAAAAAGGCCCAACAACGCCTGCATTTCTTGAGGAGGCTGAGGAGCGCCCGTCTACCCCCCAAAATTCTCACCAACTTCCACCACTGCACCATAGAGAGCATCCTGACCAGCTGCATCTCAGTGTGGTACGGCAACTGCACCTCAGTAGACCAGAAAGCTCTGCAGCGGGTCGTCAAGGTGGCCCAGCATATCACCGGTACCCAGCTCCCAGCCATACAAGACATTTATCACAAACGCTGCCTTCGAAGGGGTCTGAGCATCAGCAGAGATCCCACCCACCCCAACCATGGACTGTTCTCCCTCCTGCACTCTGGGAGGCGCTACAGGAGCCTCAGAGCCCGCACTACCAGGCTCAAAAACAGCTTCTTTCCACAAGCTGTTGCCCACCTGAACCTGGCCACCCACTGAATGTCTGTAGATATTTTTAAATATTTTATACTCCAGCTCTCTTTTAACTTATTTCTAGCTTTGGTCTTCATGTGTGTAGTATATCTTATATTGTGTTTGCTGTGTTTGTCTGTGTCTGTCTTGCACTGATTGGTGAAGCCACAGCCCTCATTTCATTTTTAACATGTGCCTGCACATTGTTTTTAATGACAATAAAATTGAATTGAATTGAATTGAACTGAATTGAATTGAATTAAACTTAAAACCATGTATATTTAAAACCATGTAAACTGGGTAAAACATAAAACCATGTAAACTTAAAACCATGTAAACTGGGTAACATTTAAAACTAAGTAAACTCAAAATCATGTAAACTGGGTTAAACTTAAAACCATGTAAACTGGGTCAAACTTAAAACCATGTAAACTTAAAACCATGTAAACTGGGTTAAACTTAAAACCATGTAAACGTAAAATCATGCAAACTGGGTTAAACTTAAAACCATGTAAACTTAAAACCATGTAAACTGGGTTAAACTTAAAACCATGTAAATTTAAAACCATGCAAACTGGGTTAAAAGTAAAACCATGTAAACTTAAAATCATGTAAACTGGGTTAAACTTAAAATCACGTAAACTTAAAACTATGTAAACTGGGTTAAACTTAAAACCATGTAAACTGGGTCAAACTTAAAACCATGTAAACTTAAAATCATGTGAACTGGGTTAAACTTAAAATCATGCAAACTGGGTTAAACTTAAAACCATGTAAACTTAAAACCATGTAAACTGGGTTAAACTTAAAACCATGTAAATTTAAAACCATGCAAACTGGGTTAAAAGTAAAACCATGTAAACTTAAAATCATGTAAACTGGGTTAAACTTAAAATCACGTAAACTTAAAACCATGTAAAACGGGTTAAACTTAAAACCATGTAAACTTAAAACCATGTAAACTGGGTTAAACGTAAAACCATGTACACTGGGTTAAGCTTAAAACCATGTAAACTTAAAATCATGTAAACTGGGTTAAACTTAAAACCATGTAAATTTAAAACCATGCAAACTGCGTTAAACGTAAAACCATGTAAACTTAAAATCATGTAAACTGGGTTAAACCTAAAATCACATAAACTTAAAACCATGTAAAACGGGTTAAACTTAAAACCATGTAAATTGAAAACCATGTACACTGGGTTTAACTTAAAACCACGTGAACTTAAAACCATGTAACTTGGTTAAACTTAAAACCATGTAAACTGGGTTAAACTTAAAACCATGTAAACGTAAAACCATGTAAACTGGGTTAAACTTAAAACCATGTAAACTTAAAACCATGTAAACTTAAAATCAAGTAAACTGGGTTAAACGTTCAGAAGCGTGACGGGTTAAAGTGACACCCTAACACTGGTAAAAAGAGTTATAGTGACACCCTAATACTGGTAAAAAGAGTTATAGTGACACCTTAACACAGGTAAAAAGAGTTATAGTGACACCCTAACACTGGAAGCACTGTTCTTCTGACAGCCTCTTTATCACCCAAACCCAATATCAAACAAAAACTGTTCTGATTATTAATTTCCTGTTTTAGAAACAATGTGATGGGCTGAATCATAACCCCCCCCTCCCTAAAAAAAAGCTAAAAAAGCCAAAGAGAAAAGATGGATCTAAAATAGAGACCAGGGGAAAGAAAAAAGCGTGGGACAGAGAAAATGCAAAGAAGATACAGTACTGTGTTTGCTATGTAGCTAGCCAACAGTACTGTGCCTCCTATGTCAGATGGTAAACGGTACTGTGCCTCCTAGGTCAGATGGTAAACGGTACTGTGCCTCCTAGGTCAGATGGTAAATGGTACTGTGCCTCCTAGGTCAGATGGTAAACGGTACTGTGCCTCCTAGGTCAGATGGTAAACGGTACTGTGCCTCCTAGGTCAGATGGTAAACGGTACTGTGCCTCCTAGGTCAGATGGTAAACAGTACTGTGCCTCCTAGGTCATATGGTAAACAGTACTGTGCCTCCTATGTCATATGGTAAACAGTACTGTGCCTCCTAGGTCATATGGTAAACGGTACTGTGCCTCCTAGGTCAGATGGTAAACGGTACTGTGCCTCCTAGGTCAGATGGTAAACAGTACTGTGCCTCCTAGGTCAGATGGTAAACGGTACTGTGCCTCCTAGGTCATATGGTAAACAGTACTGTGCTTCCTAGGTCATATGGTAAACAGTACCGTGCCTCCTATGTCAGATGGTAAACAGTACTGTACCTCCTATATGTCAGATGGTAAACAGTACTGTGTCTCCTATGTCAGATGGTAAACAGTACTGTACCTCCTATGTCAGATGGTAAACAGTACTGTGCCTCCTAGGTCAGATGGTAAACAGTACTGTGCCTCCTAGGTCATATGGTAAACAGTACCGTGCCTCCTATGTCAGATGGTAAACAGTACTGTACCTCCTATATGTCAGATGGTAAACATTACTGTGTCTCCTGTGTCATATGGTAAACAGTACTGTGCACTGTGTCTCCTGTGTCAGATGGTAAACAGTACTGTGCACTGTGCCTCCTATGTCAGATGGTAAGCAGTACTGTGCCTCCTATGTCAGATGGTAAACAGTACCATGCCTCCTATTTCAGATGGTAAACACTACTGTGCACTGTGTCTCCTATGTCAGATGGTATACAGTACTGTGCCTCCTATGTCAGATAGTAAACAGTACCGTGCCTCCTATGTCAGATGGTAAACAGTACTGTACCTCCTATGTCAGATGGTAAACAGTACTGTGCCTCCTATGTCAGATGGTAAACAGTACTGTGCCTCCTAGGTCCTTTGATAAACAGTACTGTGCTCCTATGTCAGATGGTAAACAGGACGGTGCCTCCTATGTCAGATGGTAAACAGTACTGTACCTAGTATGTCAGATGGTAAACATTACTGTGTCTCCTATGTCATATGGTAAACAGTACTGTGCACTGTGCCTCCTATGTCAGATGGTAAACAGTACTGTGCCTCCTATGTCAGATGGTAAACAGTACCATGCCTCTTATGTCAGATGATAAACAGTACCATGCTTCCTATGTCAAATGATACACAGTACTGTGCCTCCTATGTCAGATGATAAACAGTGCTTTGCCTCCTATGTCAAATGGTAAACAGTGCTTTGCCTCCTATGTCAGATGGTAAACAGTACTGTGCCTCCTATGTCAGATGGTAAACATTATTAATGCACAGGCATCTCTTGCCTGGCAAGCCCCACATCAGCACAAGGTCAGCAGACAGAGCAGAGCTGTGGCTCAGCTATTATTACCAAGGAGACAGGCAGGATTTGCATGGGCTACTTTCCCTTTCAAACATCCCCTGAGAGAAAACTTAACCAGCCTACCCCCAGCTGGACCAACTTCACCACCTCCCAGTCAAATCAGCCAGGAGCAGGAAGCTCCCAGGGCAGGCAGGGGCTCGCCACTCCCTGTGAATTCTTGTCCTCACCACAACGAGCTTTAAAGAGGTCTGAGGCTATTGGTCCATTTTCTCTGCTGAGACGGAGCAACTACACCTTATAAAGTCGTCATTTATCTGTCTGTGAATGTTCTCATTCATCCAGGTTATGGTTATCCAAAGGAATTGAATATACCAAGTCCAGTTGCACTCGATTCAATTCCTTTGGGTCACTTATCTGGTTTTTTTATCGGGCCAGGTAAACTATTCCCACAGCTTAGGTTCAGCGATCCTTTTTGCGGTAGCCTGCTGGCTGCCAGGGGAGGAATGTAGACGTTAACTGTTAAGAACCATGGGTACTGAGGCGCTGGCCAAAGGATGCAATGCTTGACCACTGTATCATCTGCTGATGTGACATGAAGACTAGATGAAGAGGTAGAGACATAACAGTAGTGATGATAGAAGCCATAGGAACACAACGAGACAATGATCGCACAGATCTACTTCTCTCCCTTTCTAAAACACATACTACATTCTGTGTATTGAGAAAATCTATATAGTATATAAGTGTGTGTGTGTGTGTGTGTGTGTGTGTGTGTGAACACTGATTGCACTGACAAGCTATACTTACAGCAATTAGGTTACCAGCTACATCATGAAATGAAGGGATTTTAACACCAGTATTATGGACTACATGAACTGTAGACCAGGTTTCCAGAGGGAATCCTACATGTGGAGTAAACCACAATTCCTTGTTTCATACAATACGACCACTAACATCAAGCAGGCGCTGCATATAATGCTCTTCCTTTTCATTTGCTTGCCTCATTTCCCATTCATCTTAGCGAAATGACCAGAATTAGCATTTTGCACAACAGTGAGTGTGCAGCACATTTCCTCTTCAGTTAGCAAACACCAGTTCCTTGTAGGTCTGTGGTAAACTGTAATACAGACAACAAACAAGACACCGACAAGCACAAAGGCAGTGCAATGTTTAGTTATGACAGGAAGCCCCTCTGAGTAGCGTCCACTCAAATCCAGTTACTCTGAGTAACATCCACTCAAATCCAGTTACTCAGAATAACATCCACTCAAATCCAGTTACTCTGGGTAACATCCACTCAAATCCAGTTACTCCGACTAACATCCACTCAAATCCAGTCACTCTGAATAACATCCACTCAAATCCAGTTACTCTGGGTAACATCCACTCAAATCCAGTTACTCTGGGTAACATCCACTCAAATCCAGTTACTCCGACTAACATCCACTCAAATCCAGTCACTCTGAATAACATCCACTCAAATCCAGTTACTCTGGGTAACATCCACTCAAATCCAGTTACTCCGACTAACATCCACTCAAATTCAGTTTCTCTAGGTAACAACCACTCAAATCCAGTTACTCTGAATAATATCCACTCAAATCCAGTTACTCTGAATAACATCCACTAAAATCCTGTTACTCTGACTAAGATCCACTCAAATCCAGTTACTCTGAATAACATCCACTCAAATCCAGTTACTCCGACTAACATCCACTCAAATCCAGTCACTCTGAATAACATCCACTCAAATCCAGTTACTCTGAGTAACATCCACTCAAATCCAGTTACTCAGAATAACATCCACTCAAATCCAGTTACTCTGGGTAACATCCACTCAAATCCAGTTACTCCGACTAACATCCACTCAAATCCAGTCACTCTGAATAACATCCACTCAAATCCAGTTACTCTGAATAACATCCACTCAAATCCAGTTACTCCGACTAACATCCACTCAAATTCAGTTTCTCTAGGTAACATCCACTCAAATCCAGTTACTCTGAATAACATCCACTCAAATCCAGTTACTCTGAATAACATCCACTAAATTCCAGTTACTCCGACTAAGATCCACTCAAATCCAGTTACTCAGAATAACATCCACTCAAATCCAGTTACTCCGACTAACGTCCACTCAAATCCAGTCACTCTGTATAACATCCACTCAAATCCAGTTACTCTGAGTAACATCCACTCAAATCCAGTTACTCTGAGTAACATCCACTCAAATCCAGTTACTCAGAATAACATCCACTCAAATCCAGTTACTCTGGGTAAATCCACTCAAATCCAGTTACTCAGAATAACATCCACTCAAATCCAGTTACTCTGGGTAACATCCACTCAAATCCAGTTACTCCGACTAACATCCACTCAAATCCAGTCACTCTGAATAACATCCACTCAAATCCAGTTACTCTGGGTAACATCCACTCAAATCCAGTTACTCCGACTAACATCCACTCAAATTCAGTTTCTCTAGGTAACATCCACTCAAGTCCAGTTACTCTGAATAACATCCAGTCAAATCCAGTTACTCTGAATAACATCCACTAAAATCCAGTTACTCCGACTAAGATCCACTCAAATCCAGTTACTCTGAATAACATCCACTCAAATCCAGTTACTCCGACTAACATCCACTCAAATCCAGTCACTCTGAATAACATCCACTCAAATCCAGTTACTCTGAGTAACATCCACTCAAATCCAGTTACTCAGAATAACATCCGCTCAAATCCAGTTACTCCGACTAACATCCACTCAAATCCAGTTACTCTGGGTAACATCCACTCAAATCCAGTTACTCTGGGTAACATCCACTCAAATCCAGTTACTCCGACTAACATCCACTCAAATCCAGTCACTCTGAATAACATCCACTCAAATCCAGTTACTCTGGGTAACATCCACTCAAATCCAGTTACTCCGACTAACATCCACTCAAATCCAGTTACTCTGAATAACATCCACTCAAATCCAGTTACTCTGAATAACATCCACTCAAATCCAGTTACTCTGAATAACATCCACTAAAATCCAGTTACTCCGACTAAGATCCACTCAAATCCAGTTACTCTGAATAACATCCACTCAAATCCAGTTACTCCGACTAACATCCACTCAAATCCAGTCACTCTGAATAACATCCACTCAAATCCAGTTACTCTGAGTAACATCCACTCAAATCCAGTTACTCAGAATAACATCCACTCAAATCCAGTTACTCCGATTAACATCCACTCAAATCCAGTTACTCAAAATAACATCCACTCAAATCCAGTTACTCTGGGTAACATCCACTCAAATCCAGTTACTCCGACTAACATCCACTCAAATCCAGTCACTCTGAATAACATCCACTCAAATCCAGTTACTCTGGGTAACATCCACTCAAATCCAGTTACTCCGACTAACATCCACTCAAATTCAGTTTCTCTAGGTAACATCCACTCAAATCCAGTTACTCTGAATAACATCCACTCAAATCCAGTTACTCTGAATAACATCCACTAAAATCCAGTTACTCCGACTAAGATCCACTCAAATCCAGTTACTCTGAATAACATCCACTCAAATCCAGTTACTCTGACTAACATCCACTCAAATCCAGTCACTCTGAATAACATCCACTCAAATCCAGTTACTCTGAGTAACATCCACTCAAATCCAGTTACTCAGAATAAAATCCACTCAAATCCAGTTACTCTGGGTAACATCCACTCAAATCCAGTTACTCCGACTAACATCCACTCAAGTCCAGTTACTCTGAATAACATCCACTCAAATCGAGTTACTCTAGGTAACATCCACTCAAATCCAGTTACGCCGACTAACATCCACTCAAATTCAGTTTCTCTAGGTAACATCCACTGAAATCCAGTTACTCTGAATAACATCCACTCAAATCCAGTTACTCTGAATAACATCCACTCAAATCCAGTTACTCTGAATAACATCCACTCAAATCCAGTTACTCTGAATAACATCCACTAAAATCCAGTTACTCCGACTAAGATCCACTCAAATCCAGTTACTCCGACTAACATCCACTCAAATCCAGTCACTCTGAATAACATCCACTCAAATCCAGTTACTCTGAGTAACATCCACTCAAATCCAGTTACTCAGAATAACATCCACTCAAATCCAGTTACTCCGACTAACATCCACTCAAATCCAGTTACTCAAAATAACATCCACTCAAATCCAGTTACTCTGGGTAACATCCACTCAAATCCAGTTACTCCGACTAACATCCACTCAAATCCAGTCACTCTGAATAACATCCACTCAAATCCAGTTACTCTGGGTAACATCCACTCAAATCCAGTTACTCCGACTAACACCCACTCAAATTCAGTTTCTCTAGGTAACATCCACTCAAATCCAGTTACTCTGAATAACATCCACTCAAATCCAGTTACTCTGAATAACATCCACTAAAATCCAGTTACTCCGACTAAGATCCACTCAAATCCAGTTACTCTGAATAACATCCACTCAAATCCAGTTACTCTGAATAACATCCACTCAAATCCAGTTACTCCGACTAACATCCACTCAAATCCAGTCACTCTGAATAACATCCACTCAAATCCAGTTACTCTGGGTGACATCCACTCAAATCCAGTTACTCCGACTAACATCCACTCAAATCTAGTCACTCTGAATAACATCCACTCAAATCCAGTTACTCTGAGTAACATCCACTCAAATCCAGTCACTCTGGGTAACATCAGGTCGAATCCAGTCCCTCTGGGTAACGCACTCAAATCCAGTTACTCTGGGTAAATCCACTCAAATCCAGTTACTCCGAGTAACAGCCACTCAAATACAGTTACTCCGAGTAACATCCACTCAAATCCAGTTACTCCGACTAACATCCACTCAAATCTAGTCACTCTGAATAGCATCCACTCAAATCCAGTTACTCTGAGTAACATCCACTCAAATCCAGTCACTCTGGGTAACATCAGGTCGAATCCAGTCCCTCTGGGTAACGCACTCAAATCCAGTTACTCTGGGTAAATCCACTCAAATCCAGTTACTCCGAGTAACAGCCACTCAAATACAGTTACTCCGAGTAACATCCACTCAAATCCAGTTACTCTGAATAACATCAGCTCAAATCCAGTTACTCTGGGTAACATCCACTCAAATCCAGTTACTCTGAATAACATCCACTCAAATCCAGTTACTCTGAATAACATCCACTCAAATCCAGTTACTCTGAATAACATCCACTAAAATCCAGTTACTCCGACTAAGATCCACTCAAATCCAGTCACTCTGAATAACATCCACTCAAATCCAGTTACTCCGACTAACATCCACTCAAATCCAGTCACTCTGAATAACATCCACTCAAATCCAGTTACTCTGAGTAACATCCACTCAAATCCAGTTACTCAGAATAACATCCACTCAAATCCAGTTACTCCGATTAACATCCACTCAAATCCAGTTACTCAAAATAACATCCACTCAAATCCAGTTACTCTGGGTAACATCCACTCAAATCCAGTTACTCTGGGTAACATCCACTCAAATCCAGTCACTCTGAATAACATCCACTCAAATCCAGTTACTCTGGGTAACATCCACTCAAATCCAGTTACTCCGACTAACATCCACTCAAATTCAGTTTCTCTAGGTAACATCCACTCAAATCCAGTTACTCTGAATAACATCCACTCAAATCCAGTTACTCTGAATAACATCCACTAAAATCCAGTTACTCCGACTAAGATCCACTCAAATCCAGTTACTCTGAATAACATCCACTCAAATCCAGTTACTCTGACTAACATCCACTCAAATCCAGTCACTCTGAATAACATCCACTCAAATCCAGTTACTCTGAGTAACATCCACTCAAATCCAGTTACTCAGAATAAAATCCACTCAAATCCAGTTACTCTGGGTAACATCCACTCAAATCCAGTTACTCCGACTAACATCCACTCAAGTCCAGTTACTCTGAATAACATCCACTCAAATCGAGTTACTCTAGGTAACATCCACTCAAATCCAGTTACGCCGACTAACATCCACTCAAATTCAGTTTCTCTAGGTAACATCCACTGAAATCCAGTTACTCTGAATAACATCCACTCAAATCCAGTTACTCTGAATAACATCCACTCAAATCCAGTTACTCTGAATAACATCCACTCAAATCCAGTTACTCTGAATAACATCCACTAAAATCCAGTTACTCCGACTAAGATCCACTCAAATCCAGTTACTCCGACTAACATCCACTCAAATCCAGTCACTCTGAATAACATCCACTCAAATCCAGTTACTCAGAATAACATCCACTCAAATCCAGTTACTCCGACTAACATCCACTCAAATCCAGTTACTCAAAATAACATCCACTCAAATCCAGTTACTCTGGGTAACATCCACTCAAATCCAGTTACTCCGACTAACATCCACTCAAATCCAGTCACTCTGAATAACATCCACTCAAATCCAGTTACTCTGGGTAACATCCACTCAAATCCAGTTACTCCGACTAACACCCACTCAAATTCAGTTTCTCTAGGTAACATCCACTCAAATCCAGTTACTCTGAATAACATCCACTCAAATCCAGTTACTCTGAATAACATCCACTAAAATCCAGTTACTCCGACTAAGATCCACTCAAATCCAGTTACTCTGAATAACATCCACTCAAATCCAGTTACTCTGAATAACATCCACTCAAATCCAGTTACTCCGACTAACATCCACTCAAATCCAGTCACTCTGAATAACATCCACTCAAATCCAGTTACTCTGGGTGACATCCACTCAAATCCAGTTACTCCGACTAACATCCACTCAAATCTAGTCACTCTGAATAACATCCACTCAAATCCAGTTACTCTGAGTAACATCCACTCAAATCCAGTCACTCTGGGTAACATCAGGTCGAATCCAGTCCCTCTGGGTAACGCACTCAAATCCAGTTACTCTGGGTAAATCCACTCAAATCCAGTTACTCCGAGTAACAGCCACTCAAATACAGTTACTCCGAGTAACATCCACTCAAATCCAGTTACTCCGACTAACATCCACTCAAATCTAGTCACTCTGAATAGCATCCACTCAAATCCAGTTACTCTGAGTAACATCCACTCAAATCCAGTCACTCTGGGTAACATCAGGTCGAATCCAGTCCCTCTGGGTAACGCACTCAAATCCAGTTACTCTGGGTAAATCCACTCAAATCCAGTTACTCCGAGTAACAGCCACTCAAATACAGTTACTCCGAGTAACATCCACTCAAATCCAGTTACTCTGAATAACATCAGCTCAAATCCAGTCGCTCTGGGTAACATCCACTCAAATCCAGTTACTCTGTGCTATTTATGCCAGAGTATCGCTGAGCAGCCATGACAATTATAACGATAAATCATGAACTTCATCAGAACCACCCACACATACTTATTTCTCTCTCTCTCTCTCTCTCTCTCTCTCTCTCTCTCTCTCTCTCTCTCTCTCTCTCTCTCTCTCTCTCTCTCTCTCTCTCTCTCTCTCTCTCTCTCTCTCTCTCTCTCTCTCTCTCTCTCTCTCTCTCTCTCTCTCTCTCTCTCGTTGAACTGTTGTTTTGCAGGATGGTCAACGCCAGGATAAGAGTAGACTTCAATTATTACAAGGCAGTGAAAGACCTGGACACATTCACAACTGTGTGGTGTTATAGAGGGCTGCTGTCTTCCACCATCAAGGATGAGCTGTTTTTTTCTGCAGAGCTCGGATGAAGGGGTCTTACCTGCTTTTTATGTTTTGAGTTGTTGTTGAACGATCGTTTTTTGGGATTGTCAAAAGATGCAAGTTGGGTGTTTGTACTTTGACAAGTATTGTTTATATGTTTAGGAAGATTTCCAGTCTGTTTTTTGTTAAATAAAGACTTGCTTTAAAATTCTCTCTCTCTCTCTTTCACACACACACACACACACACACACACACACATGCACACCACCACCACCCCCCCCCCCCCCGGTTGGTTGAGTGGAGGAAAGAAGACAAGGTGTTGTCCATGAAGGTGCAGCGTTATCTGAACACCTCGGCTGATTAAAGTTCACCTTCAGACTCTGGCGCACTCTGCCACATGTCGACCAGCTGGGCTTTCCCAGCTCCCCAGAGGCGAGGCGAGGCGAGGCGAGGCGAGGCGGCTCCGACAAGCCGCCCGCCGCAAGAGGCCGACAGTCTCCCTTGCAGAGGGTGACCGACTTGTGCCAGAACCTGGGGAGACAGACTGGTTTACACACCGCTGCAGCGAGGGTCCTTCCCAGCTGCCGTAGTCTGACCTGAACCCGGCAAGTTGTCACACACAAACGTGCAGACCACACGCTGTCACCATGGTTACGGCTTCTTTCCCCTTTCTTTCTTTTCTATCATTTTCACATGTTGTCACCACGGTTACTGCTTCTTTCCCCTCTGTCCCTCTCCTTTCTTCCGCTCTCTCTTTTCTATCACGTTCATGTTCACGTGTTCTTACCGGTGCTGGGTCTTCGTGTCGCTGGTCGAGTCCACGTCGCTTCCTTAAAGACTTGCTGCGGTCTTCAGAGTCGAGTCCCCCCGCCTCCCTCCCCTCCTCCCACAGCAGCGGACCCACGGCAGACGGACGCTTGAGAGAAAAGTGGGAGAGCGTATTTCCCCCGCAGGTTCGGTCCCGTACTGCTGTCACACTCCGGTCCTTCAGGGAAATAGCTGTCCCTGCCTCGCCTGCGGTCACACACGCATGTCCGTCATCCAGTCACCCACACAGACGCCCATCGGTCCGAGACGTTTTGTCTCGACTCGAAGCCGCCCCCTGCAGGCGGACCGAGCGGCGGACTGTCACCGGGCCACCCGTGATAGCCAACCGTATAAAAGAAAAAGAAAAAGAGAGCGACAGACAGACAGACAGACAGACAGACAGACAGACAGACAGAGTGAGACAGACAGAGACAAAGACAGACAGACAGACAGAGCGAGAGAGACAGAGACAAAGACAGACAGACAGACAGACAGACAGACAGACAGAGCGAAAGAGACAGACAGAGAGCGAGAGACAGACAGAGACAAAGACAGACAGACAGACAGACAGACAGACAGAGCGAGAGAGACAGAGACAAAGACAGACAGACAGAGCGAAAGAGACAGACAGACAGACAGAGCGAGAGAGACAGAGACAAAGACAGACAGACAGAGCGAAAGAGACAGAGCGAGACAGAGAGACAGACAGACAGAGCGAAAGAGACAGAGACAAAGACAGACAGACAGAGCGAGAGAGACAGAGAGCGAGAGACAGACAGAGACAGAGAAAGACAGACAGAGCGAGAGAGACAGAGACAAAGACAGACAGACAGAGAGACAGAGAGAGACAAACAGAGAGACAGAGCGAGAGAGACAGAGAGAGACAAACAGAGAGACAGAGCGAGAGAGACAGAGAGAGACAAACAGAGAGACAGAGCGAGAGAGACAGAGAGAGACAAACAGAGAGTGAGACAGAGAAACAGAAATACAGAGAGACAGACAGACAGACAGACAGAGACGGTCATCACAAAGCTCTCAGTTACCAAGAGGAGAACAAAGAGAGGAGCCCCCTCAGCCAGCTGGTCCTCAGGCTCAGCTCAGCCAACAGCACAAGGCATCAGTACAGACGCACCATCCGGCCCAACCACATTACAGCTAAAGAGCAAGAACGTTGCATTAACCACTGGACAACCATCACTAAAACTCAAAGCACACTTCTAAACAGACGGCACACGATGGCAGACTACCGACCAGCGTGACCGACCAGAAACTGAGAAGGACACCGACCATGTACAGACTCGGTCATCACAGCTTGGCCATAGAGACTGGCCCACACAGGCAGACCTGCTGCCCAGGGAAGACAGGCTCCTTTATTGATCGTTACAATGTTGTGTTGGTGTTCATTATTAGTGTTACTGTGCACCGTTCAAACTGTATCTCTGATGCTTTGGCAACATTGTAAAACTTTCATGCCAATAAAGCCCTTTGAATTGGATTGACAAGAGAGAGAGAGAGAGAGAGAGAGAGAGAGAGAGAGAGAGAGAGGGAGAGGGAGAGACAGAGGGAGACAGAGATTTTGATTTTAAAAAGGTACATTTATTCAGAATACATAACAGTCCAACAGCTGATACTCAAACAATCATCTCTATCATCCGGCTCATACAAAACAACAGTTTCGGGGGGGGGGCAATGAGTATCTAAACAAGTATTTGTAAAAACAGAAATTCAAAATAAAACAGCCCAACATAAACACAAATTCGCCTCAGGGGGTTTGCAGCAACAACATCCTGCCCTTAGACCCTCGCATCGAATGAGGAACAACTCCCTAAAAAAACCCTTTAACAGGGAGACAAAACAGGGAGAAACCTCAGGGAGAGCAACAGAGGAGGATCTCTCTCCCAAGATGCACAACGTGACATGATGTTGCGTTTACACAACTTACATAACACATAGATAAAATAAAAAGAAACCCAGCTCTTCACCAACTCCCACTAGGCACACTACCAGCCCAAGTTCTGTGGGGTGGAAGCTCTGCTCCCCTGTCGTAGGCCCTCATCATCCTCAGCTCTCCTTCAGACAGGTTTTTACTTCGGAGCTGTAAATAGTCTCTTGGGCGGGATGTAGACCTCCTGTTGAGCAGCTGAGCTACCGCCTCGGTGTTGTTGAGTCCCAATTCTGCTGCAGCCACTATGCGCTGTAGGGTGATTGTCGTGGTGGAAGCCAGTTTCTAGGAAAGCTCTGCACAGCACCAGTCGTGGACAACCAGCCTGGCTCCATAAATCAGTGGCTCCTCCAGCAGCACAAGAGGAAGATCACCCAGTGCAACACACTCATCAACCAAACTGGTCTTAAGCATCATCAATGAGTCTCCTCTTGGCAGTAGTACTGTTCAGAGAGAGAGAGACATTGTTCTAAGTCCGGGATATCTTCCTGACATCTGGAGCAAAGGGCTTATAACTCCCATTCATAAAAATGGAGACAAACTGGATCCTAATAATTTCAGAGGCATTTGTGTGAGCAGTAGTCTGGGGAAGGTGTTTAATAGCATTTTGAACAATCGAATTCTAACCCTCCTTAACGAACACAATGTCCTGAGCAAAGGTCAAATTGGCTTCCTCCCAAATCACCGGACTACGGGCCATATTTACACCCTACACACCCTCATAAATGAAAATGTGAATCAAACCAAAAATGGAAAAATATTTGCTTGTTTTGACGACTTCAAAAAATCTTTCGACTCTATTTGGCATGAAGGACTATACTATACCCACTACACCACTTTGTAAAAGTTTAAAGTGTATGACATAATAAAGTCAATGTATTCGGACAACAAATGTGCAGTTAAGATTGGAGACAAACACACTGAGTTCTTCACTCAGAGTAGAGGGGTTAGACAGGGCTGTGGACTTAGCCCGACACTGTTTAATATATATATATTAATGAACTGGCGGTGCAGCTGGAACAGTCTGCAGCCCCAGGTCTCCCCCTGTATGACATGGAAGTGAAATTTTTGCTTTATGCAGATGATCTAGTTTTGTTGTCACCAACTGCAGATGGGCTGCAACAACTACTAGACCTGCTTGAGGACTATTGCCAGCACTGGGCCCTGGCAATAAATCCAACAAAGACAAAAGTAATGATCTTCCAGAAGAAGCCCAGATGTCAGGAAAATAGATACCAGTTGACTCTAGGTAGCATCACCTTAGAGCATACGATGCAGTATACTTACCTTGGTCTAATTATTACAGCATCGGGGAGTTTCAGTAGGGCAGTGAATAACCTAAAACAAAAAGCTGGCAGAGCTCTGTATGCAATTAAAAATAAATTCTTTAACATTGATATACCAATCTCCATCTGGTGCAAACTGTTTGATAGTGTAATTCTGCCCATTGCACTATATGGAAGTGAGGTATGGGGTCCACTCAGTCCTTCCAGCTACACTAGATGGGACAAGCATCCAGCAGAAACCCTACATGCTGAATTCTGTAGAATGATTCTGAAAATACAAAGGAAAACACCAAACAATGCATGTAGGGTGGAATTAGGCCGGTTTCCATTACTGATAAACGTACAAAAAAAGATCTCTAAATTTCTGGATGCACTGAAATACAAGCCCAACAAATACATTGCCCTTTAAAGCTCTGAAAACCCAAGAACTGAACCCGAAAAGAGTCCCCTGAAGCAGCGGGTTCTGAGACTCACTAACCCCTTAACAAATACTAAGACCAACCAACCTCAGGCCAGCACTGCATCCCAAATAAACAAGAGGATAAATCAGCTATAAAACAAACCAGCTATAAAACAAACCAACATGATAAATCAGACTATAAAACAAACAAACGAGGATAAATCAGCTATAAAACATAACATGAAGATAAACCCGACTATAAAATAAACCAACGTGAGGATAAATCAGACTATAGAACAAACAAAATGATGATCAACCAGTTTGTTTTATAGTCTGATTTATTCTCGTGTTTGTTTTTATGGTCTGATTTATCCTCATGACTATAAAACAAACACACGAGGATACATCAGCTATAAAACAAGCAAACATGAGGAGAAATCAGATTATAAAACAAACATGAGGATAAATCAGCTATAAAACAAACAAACATGAGGATGAATCAGACCATAAAACAAACTTGAGGATAAATCACACTATAAAACAAACATGAGGATAAATCAGCTTTAAAATAAACAAACGAGGATAAATCAGCTATAAAAACAAACAAACATGATGATAAATCAGCTATAAAACAAACAAACATGAGGATAAATCAGCTATAAAACAAACAAACATGAGGATAAATCAGACTATAAAACAAACATGAGGATAAATCAGCTTTAAAATAAACAAACGAGGATAAATCAGCTATAAAAACAAACAAACATGATGATAAATCAGCTATAAAACAAACAAACATGAGGATAAATCAGCTAATAAAACAAACAAACATGAGGATAAATCAGCTATAAAACAAACATGAGGATAAATCAGATAATAAAACAAACAAACATGAGGATAAATCAGCTATAAAACAAACAAACATGAGGATAAATCAGATAATAAAACAAACAAACATGAGGATAAATCAGACTATAAAACAAACAAACATGAGGATAAATTAGCTATAAAACAAACATGAGCATAAATCAGCTTTAAAATAAACAAACGAGGATATATCAGCTATAAAACAAACCAACATGAGGATAAATCAGCTATAAAACAAACAAACATGAGGATATATCAGATTATAAAACAAACAAACATGAGAATAAATCAGCTATAAAACAAACAAAAATGAGGATAAATCAGACTATAAAACAAACAAACATGAGGATAAATTAGCTATAAAACAAACATGAGCATAAATCAGCTTTAAAATAAACAAACGAGGATATATCAGCTATAAAACAAACCAACATGAGGATAAATCAGCTATAAAACAAACAAACATGAGGATATATCAGATTATAAAACAAACCAACATGAGGATAAATCAGACTATAAAACAAACAAACATGATGATAAATCAGACTATTGTGGAGTTAGAAAACAACGAGACAGGAGACGTGAGAGTAGACGTAGTCGAGGTAGTTTACTAGCTCCAACTTTGCATGTCATACGTTCGACAACGACACTGAACTGTGTACCGGACGCGGAAGTCCATTATCTGACCCCTCACCTCTTCCCTTAAAGGTACACTGTCCTCTTAGGTGAATGTCTCTAGTTATATAGATGTGGGTCACCACACTATAAACAAAAACATGACGATAAATCAGCTATAAAATAATACAAAAAAAGATGAATATTCATAAAAAGTCTGAGATGCGTCAGTCAGTAAATCAGTGGTGTAAGGGAGTGGATGTGTGGGCAGTCAGTCTGCAGGGTGTTGTTAGGTGTAAAAATAAAGATAATAAAGTTCTTCAGAAATGCCAGCAAAGAATAAAGTTCAAAAGACAATGTGCTGGTAGGTAGGAGAGAGGAACGGCCAACTGCTCGGTAGGCCCCAGCGTAAAGAGGCCCCAAGACAGGTGTACTCAGTCAGGCCTCCTCCCCCCACCTGCCAACCTGAGACTTATACAGAGACAAAGCCAGCAGGCAGGAAGAGCAGGCCGTAACTGCCCCCCCCCCCACACACACACACACATCGGAGACTATAAAGGACCCGAAACTAACAGGCACAATAACACAACAAGCAAGACACAAACAAATCAAACCAAATTAAAAAAAAAACAGAAAAATATTCGCATGGCCTTCGACAACCTCTGTCTCCTCCGGTCACCTCCCCTGGTGGACCCCCACCCCTCAGCAACCAAGGGCCCTAGGAAGCAAATTTAAGAGGGGCGAGAGAGACCGAGGAGGTGGGGAGACAGAGACAGACAGAACAGTACAAACACACAACACAAATACCAGCCGTGCCCTGACCCAACTTAGGGAGCAGGGGCATCCGCCACAACATTGTCTAGCCCCCTAATGTGACGCACGTCCAAGTGGTACGCCTGCAAAAACAGGCAACACCGCGTGACCCTCTGATTTGGGCACAGCATCGACCTCACGAAAACCAGAGGGTTATGGTCTGTATAAACCACTAATGGAATGACCCCCGACCCCACATAAACCTCAAAGTGGATCAGCGCCCAGATCAACGCAAGCGCCTCTTGCTCGATCACCGAGTGGTTTAGCTGGTAGGTGTTGACGTTTTTAGAGAAGAAACTGATGCGACCCACCTCCGAACCATCTGCCTGCATCAGCACAGCACCAGCCCCAAGCAGGGTCCGAAATTAGCACCCGCCAAAGGCGTGTAGATTTTCTGATTGGCAAGTAAATCTTAGAAGCCTACCTGTCACACATGGCGAGTAACAAAAAAAGTGAAATCCAACCACTTAATCCTCCCATCTCTGTCGCTCTCTCCCTCTCCTTAGCAACAGCAATAACATGGCAACAACAATAACAGAAACTAACCAATCAACGTGCATTAGAACAATAACATGGCAACAACAATAACAGAAACTAACCAACCAAAGTGCATTAGAACAATAACATGGCCACAACAATAACAGAAACTAACCAATCAACGTGCATTAGAAAAATAACATGGCAACAACAATAACAGAAACTAACCAATCAACGTGCATTAGAACAATAACATGGCAACAACAATAACAGAAACTAACCAATCAACGTGCATTAGAACAATAACATGGACACAACAATAACAGAAACTAACCAATCAACGTGCATTAGAACAATAACATGGCAACAACAATAACAGAAACTAACCAATCAACGTGCATTAGAACAATAACATGGCAACAACAATAACAGAAACTAACCAATCAACGTGCATTAGAACAATAACATGGACACAACAATAACAGAAACTAACCAATCAACGTGCATTAGAACAATAACATGGCCACAACAATAACAGAAACTAACCAATCAACGTGCATTAGAAAAATAACATGGCAACAACAATAACAGAAACTAACCAATCAACGTGCATTAGAACAATAACATGGCAACAACAATAACAGAAACTAACCAATCAACGTGCATTAGAACAATAACATGGACACAACAATAACAGAAACTAACCAATCAACGTGCATTAGAACAATAACATGGCAACAACAATAACAGAAACTAACCAATCAACGTGCATTAGAACAATAACATGGCAACAACAATAACAGAAACTAACCAATCAACGTGCATTAGAACAATAACATGGACACAACAATAACAGAAACTAACCAATCAACGTGCATTAGAACAATAACATGGCAACAACAATAACAGAAACTAACCAATCAACGTGCATTAGAACAATAACATGGCATCAACAATAACAGAAACTAACCAATCAACGTGCATTAGAACAATAACATGGCAACAACAATAACAGAAACTAACCAATCAAAGTGCATTAGAACAATAACATGGCAAAACAATAACAGAAACTAACCAATCAAAGTGCATTAGAACAATAACATGGCCACAACAATAACAGAAACTAACCAATCAAAGTGCATTAGAACAATAACATGGCAACAACAATAACAGAAACTAACCAATCAAAGTGCATTAGAACAATAACATGGCAACAACAATAACAGAAACTAACCAATCAAAGTGCATTAGAATAATAACATGGCAACAACAATAACAGAAACTACCCAATCAAAGTGCATTAGAACAATAACATAGCAACAACAATAACAGAAACTACCCAATCAAAGTGCATTAGAACAATAACATGGCAACAACAATAACAGAAACTAACCAACCAAAGTGCATTAGAACAATAACATGGCAACAACAATAACAGAAACTACCCAATCAAAGTGCATTAGAACAATAACATAGCAACAACAATAACAGAAACTAACCAATCAACGTGCATTAGAACAATAACATGGCAACAACAATAACAGAAACTAACCAATCAACGTGCATTAGAACAATAACATGGCAACAACAATAACAGAAACTAACCAATCAACGTGCATTAGAACAATAACATGGCAACAACAATAACAGAAACTAACCAATCAAAGTGCATTAGAACAATAACATGGCAACAACAATAACAGAAACTAACCAATCAACGTGCATTAGAACAATAACATAGCAACAACAATAACAGAAACTAACCAATCAAAGTGCATTAGAACAATAACATAGCAACAACAATAACAGAAACTAACCAATCAAAGTGCATTAGAACAATAACATGGCAACAACAATAACAGAAACTACCCAATCAAAGTGCATTAGAACAATAACATAGCAACAACAATAACAGAAACTAACCAATCAAAGTGCATTAGAATAATAACATGGCAACAACAATAACAGAAACTACCCAATCAAAGTGCATTAGAACAATAATATAGCAACAACAATAACAGGAACTACCCAATCAAAGTGCATTAGAACAATAACATGGCAACAACAATAACAGAAACTAACCAATCAACGTGCATTAGAACAATAACATGGCAACAACAATAACAGAAACTAACCAATCAAAGTGCATTAGAACAATAACATGGCAACAACAATAACAGAAACTAACCAATCAAAGTGCATTAGAACAATAACATGGCAACAACAATAACAGAAACTAACCAATCAAAGTGCATTAGAACAATAACATGGCAACAACAATAACAGAAACTAACCAATCAACGTGCATTAGAACAATAACATAGCAACAACAATAACAGAAACTAACCAATCAACGTGCATTAGAACAATAACATAGCAACAACAATAACAGAAACTAACCAATCAAAGTGCATTAGAACAATAATATAGCAACAACAATAACAGAAACTAACCAATCAAAGTGCATTAGAACAATAATATAGCAACAACAATAACAGAAACTAACCAATCAACGTGCATTAGAACAATAACATATTGTGGCGAACGTATAAGCAACGACAAAGGTAACTTTGCAGCCCCTTTATTGAACTCACACAGAAACAAGAACTTACCGAAATGTGACACAATACATGGCGCCCATCAACTCGAACAACAAAGTTGTTCAGGGTTTCAGTTACAAAGTTACACAACACAACAGAATGACAACTGCAATTACACCACAACAAATAGTAATCACATAAACACATAAAAACACATAAAACACTTACAAAACATTTAATAACAACTGACAATCTGCACGCAGTGCCTGATGGGTAAAACAGGACAATTGGCACAATTCTGACGTGGTAGCAACTTCGCTACAATAGCAACAACAATAACAGAAACTAACCAATCAACGTGCATTAGAACAATAACATGGCAACAACAATAACAGAAACTAACCAATCAACGTGCATTAGAACAATAACATGGCAACAACAATAACAGAAACTAACCAACCAAAGTGCATTAGAATAATAACATGGCAACAACAATAACAGAAACTAACCAATCAAAGTGCATTAGAACAATAACATGGCCACAACAATAACAGAAACTAACCAATCAAAGTGCATTAGAACAATAACAATAACAGAAACTAACCAATCAGAGTGCATTAGAACAATAACACAGCAACAACAATAACAGAAACTAACCAATCAAAGTGCATTAGAACAATGACATAGCAACAACAATAACAGAAACTAACCAATCAGAGTGCATTAGAACAATAACATGGCAACAACAACAACAGAAACTAACCAATCAGAGTGCATTAGAACAATAACATGGCAACAACAATAACAGAAACTAACCAATCAGAGTGCATTAGAACAATAACATAGCAACAACAATAACAGAAACTAACCAATCAGAGTGCATTAGAACAATAACAGAGCAACGACAACATCAGAAACTAACCAATCAGAGTGCATTAGAATGTTGCTAGACGCTACTGGCGGGTAACATGACGCGCACACTCGGGAGGAACAACGACAGCAGCACCGTCAAACTCGGTACTGGCCTACTCTATTCTTTTAACTAACATTAGACAGCAACACCAGTTACATGGTGACATTTAGAAGGCGCAAAACCACCATCAGAAAGACAACCATGCCCCGAAGAGAAGGAATAAGCCACCATCACCACCAAACCGAACAAAGGCAAGTTTAGTGAAAAGTGGAGGTATGACGATTCACCCTTTGCAGACGCGTCACAATTATCACGTGACGAGGGAGACTGCGCCATGACGGACGGCAGGAAGTAATAGACCGGGAAATTCAAAAGCGAACAACAAAAACAAACAAAATATTGCGACGGATGAGTAGCTATTATAGTTTAAATGGGAGTGATGGCTGCCAATAGTCAGAGTAATGTTGTGGAGTTGTCCTGTGAAGTGAGTCACCTTGTAGGACGGCACAAAGAGCGATATGTGGAGAAGCTAGCGATAGCAGGGTTAGCTAGCGATAGCAGGGTTAGCTAGCGATAACATGGGTTAGCTGCCGACCCGTACCTTCTTCCTACAGATGTGTTCACGGATCAAGCAAAACCGTCCAGTCTGCCCGAGTTCAGTCCACACGGTCTGTACCACTGTGTTACCAACGGAGTGTCCCCCCACACACACAGGTGCTGACCTACAAGCATACAAAGGGAGGTGCGAGAGGCTGGCTGGAGTATAACGCACAGACCGCGATAGTGAGTTGCTCCGTCTGTCGCCAGGAGGCCAAAAACCGTAGCAGTTCATTAGTCATCGGTAACAAGCTAATGAAGGTAGAAACCATCAGGGACCATGAGACCTCCAGATGTCACATTACCTGTATGAAGGCCTCTCGGGCTCAGTCGGAGCCTGTCCTCGCAACATCCTCCCTAAAGGCGCTAACAGCCGTGTCCGAGCAGACCAGCAGGAGAATCTCTCCGACTTCTAATGGATGTGCGGGTAAGTGAATTTAGTTGTCATCTCTAAATATCCTCATACAGCGTAAACAAAGCGCTGGCTGTAGCTAACGTTAGCCAGGTAGCACTAGTATGTGACACCTAGCTTGCACTAACGTTAGCTGTGTGCTAGCTTCAACACCATGAAACAGGTTAAAACTGACTGGCGCTCAGGGTCCGCGGTGGTGTAGCGGTCTAAGCATCGGCTTTGTGTCGGTGCAGTTGCCCACTGGGGGTTCGCGCCCCGGTCTCGTCAGATCCGTCTATGGCCGGACTCGATGAAGCAGCAATAATTGGCAGCGCTGTCTTGGGGAGGGGGCGGAGTCGGCTTGTGTTCGTCACGTGAATGTGTGCGTGCGTGCGTGCGCGTGCGTGTGTGTGTGTGTGTGTGTGTGTGTGTGTGTGTGTGTGTGTGTGTGTGTGTGTGTGGTGTGGTGTGGTGTGGGGGGGGGGGGGGAGCAGTGGTTCGACCTGGATTCTCCGCGCAGCGTCTCCTGCGACACTGCCGGCCGGAGAGATGCAGTTGGCGAACGCATGCAGTACGAGGGTGGGCGTCTGGACTAAAATAGGGATCGATTGGCCACTAAATTGGGAGGGGGGAAAAAGAGAAAAATCAGAAATAAAAATGATTAAAAAAAAAAACTCAACTCAGTCACGCTCTGGGATCCACTGATGGAACAGCTGTCATCTCCCGAGATCAGGGAGTATGACCCAACCAGTGCTGTTGATCTGTGGCACCAAGACTGTCAGGAGCAGGAGGCCAGACTTCATGGACGGTGCAAAGAGAGTGGCTGCTGTAGAATTAGTAGTCTGGGACTAGGGACGGGCATGTAGAGCACTAGAGTAGTTATAATAATACTGCAAATAAAACATGAAGTAATACTTGTAACATTTTATCGTTTAACCACTGACTAATTTGATATAAAATATTTTTGCTTCAAATCGGCACATTTTTAAAAGCTCTTATTCAACACAATATCTCATTCTCTCATTGATATGCACTGAAAACGTATGTATGGCACAAAAAAGGCTACTAATTATTTTGGCCAGTAGATTTTTTCATCTACCTGTCCCCTTGGCCGGTAAGCCAAAAAGTTCATTTCTGACCCTGGCCCCAATGTTGCTGGCATCCACCTGGAGTGAAAACGGAACATCGAATCTAGGCACAGCGAGAACTGGAGCCGAGGTCAAAAGTTGTTTAACATTCTCAAATGCTGTGATCGATCCCACTCAAATTTGGCCTTAGCCTTAAGCAAACTAGTCAGGGGAGCCACAACTGTGGAAAAGTTCCGACAGAACCCACGGTAGTAACCCACCAACCCCAGAAAGCGTTGAAGCTCTGTCTTGGTCGACGGGACAGGGTACAGATCGATAGCGGCCACTTTTGCACACACTGGACGCACCTGACCCTGTGCAACCACCTTACGAGGTACGTCACGTTGGCCTGCGCAAACTCACACTTTGCGACGTTAACAATAAGATGTGGCTTGGCCAGACGGTCAAACAGCTCCCCCACCCGGGAGAGATGCTGCTACCAAGTGTCACTAAAGACAACCACATCGTCCAGGTAAACAGCGCAACCCTCCATCCCGGCAACAACTCGATTCATCAAGCGCTGAAAAGTGGCTGGGGTGTTCCTCAACCCAAAACTCCTTACTGAGTACGAATACAGCCCTGACGGTGTGATAAAGGTGGATATCTCTAGCACGCGCTGACAGCAGAACCTGCCAGTATCCCTTCAAGAGGTCAAATTTGCTGACAAACACAGCAGATCCGACCTGATTTACACAATCCTCCATGCGAGGAAGGGGATAGGAGTCAGGCTTTGTGACACTTTTGACTTTTCGGTAGTCCGTGAAAAACCTAATTGTACCATCGGGCTTATTCACCAAAACACATGGAGAAGCCCAGCTAGAGGATGGCTGCGCAATACCATTCTCTACCATAGTATATCTAATCTCGTCGTCCAGATGGCTACGTTTCTCCGCTGACACCCGATAGAACCACTTCCATGCATTATCTTAACCACTTATCCTGCTCCCAGGGTCGCGGGGATGCTGAAACCTATCCCAGCAGTCACTGGGTGGCAGGCAGGGAGACACCCTGGTCAGGCCGCCAGGCCATCACAGGGCCGACACACACACCCATTCATTCCTAGGGACAATTTATTACGGCCATACGACAATAACTCTTGTTCCGCTAATTGACTCTTTGATTTTACATTCTCACGTTCTGTTGTACAGTGACATCAAGCGGCCAAAGTATTTAATACTTGTAAAGTAATTACGGCATGAACCCAGCCACTGAGGATGCACAAGCCAGTACATTCTGCCGGTCCCAAGCCCGGATAAATGGGGAGGGTTGCGTCAGGGAGGGCATCCGGCGTAAAATCTTTGCCAATCAAATATGCGGATCGTGGATAAGATTTCCATACTGGATCAGTCGAGGCCCGGGTTACCAACGACCGCCACCGGTACTGTTAACTGAAGTAATACTTGGGTAGTATTGGTAGAGGATCAATGACCACACCGGGTTATAGAACTCAGGTTTAATCGTGGCTCAGTAGGCAGACGTAATAACCATACATGGTAGTGGTGTAACCATAATAACAGTCCGGGTAGTACATAACACCTAGCGTAGTTCCAGTGGCTCTACATAGCATTATATCACTACATCCCCCCTGTTTAGTTTTCAGTTTTTTCAGTATCAAAATACTCTAGAACATTCGGTTATATAAACCAACATATCACACAATTCCAATGACTGTACAATCATTGATCAGCATTGTACAGTCATAACATAGAGGTTGCCTTCTCTTTCTTTTTTTTTCTTCTTTTTTTTTAGACAACACACAATGTGATTGTCTCTACTCATAGTCCTTGTAGTGAGCTGGTTTGGAAACAGCTCTTCCATATCTTGTGCGTACTGTCTTGTGTGTTTTACAGGTTTGGCTGGAAGAAGTTCCAGCTGCATGTGTCCCGTTGAGGTTCTGTGAAGCGGGTTCTTGCACTCCTCAGTGCATGGGGGTGGTGAATTTCCTGCAGGTGGCTCCTGCCACGTCTGAGTTTCTTCCCATTTGATGTTTGCACAATGTAGCTCCTTGGCTCATCGCACTTTTGTACGACGGTGGCTGGATACCAAGTCCCTTTTTCCTTGTTTAGGACAGATACGTGCTGTCCGGGACCGAGTGGAGGTAGTTCTCTGCCGCTGCTGCGGTCATGATGTTCCTTCATGTTTGCTGTTCTCTGCTCCAGGTGGAGTCGGTTTTCCTCCTTGCCTGGGTCCCCTCGACTCGGCAGCAGGGTGGTGACTGGCCTTCCCAAGATCAGTTCTGCTGGTGATGGTAGTTTACTGTCGATGGGTGTTGCTCTGACCTGTAGTAAGGCCACTTGTATGTTACCTCCTTGTCTCATGGTTTTCTTCACAATGGATTTGATGTGTCGCACATGCCTCTCAATGAATCCATTGCTTTTTGGATAGTGGGGTGAGCTTGTCACATGCCTGACTCCCCAGTCAGCCGTGAATTTCTGGAATGCGTGCCCTGTGTACTGGGGTCCATTATCTGTAAGTATCTGGTCAGGCCTTCCAAAAAGAGATATGTACATTTCCATTTTTTGTGCAACTGCCCGGCTGGACACACGCATGGGCATTTCATCCAGAGGGAACTTAGAATATCTGTCCACAATCAGTAAATACTGATGTCCATCGATCTCGAATAGATCAGAAGCTAGGGATTGCCATGGTTTTGACGGTGTGTTGTGTGGGTTGAGAGGTTGCTTTGGATTTGCATCCTGATGTTCCACGCATACGTTACATGACCTGCAGACTCGTTCGATGTCATCGTTCATTCTAATCCTGTAGACACTTTCTCTTGCCAGTCGCCGTGTCTTTTCGATGCCCTGGTGTCCTACATGCAGCTGTTCGAGTATAGATCAGTCATGGAGTCTGGGATGAGCACCTGTCTGCCTTTGAATATGACTCCTGCTTCAACTGCGAGCTCATCTCTGAATGACCAGTACTCACGTAGTTGTCTTGGTAGAGCTTTGATGTTGTCTGGCCATCCCTGGTGGATCAGCTCTTTCAGTGCATTGAGTCTGGGGTCGCTGGTGGTTTCCGTGCGGAGTGCGTCCTGTTTCTCGGGAGAGAAGTTTATCATTGCAACAGTGAGCATCTCGGGATCCTCGACTTCTGCCTCTATTCCGTCAATGCACTCGTCCAGCTCGATGTTGCTGTTGTTCTCGGGGTTGGGTAGTCGGCTGAGTGTGTCTGCCAGGACCATCTGGTTTCCTGGTCGATACGTGACCTCGTAGTTGTATCCTTGTGTTCTTATCAGCATCCGCTGAAGCCGTTGCAGGGCGGCATGCAGTGGCTTTGTGCATATGGTAATGAGGGGTTTGTGGTCTTTAACTACAATGAATGACTCCCCATACAGGTAGGTATGGTATCGCTGCATTCCATAGACTATGGCCAGCATTTCTCGCTTTATGTTGCTGTACCTGGATTGGCAGCCGTCCAGTGTCTTTGAGCCAAAAGCTATGGGTCTGTTGTTCTGCACTAATGCCACGCCCAGTCCTTTCTGTGATGCATCGACCTCAAGTGTCAGAGGTGTGCTTGGATCATAGTACTTCAGGCAGTCATGTTCGTTGATAACTGATTTCAGGTCCTCAAAGCTCTTTTGGTGGTCAGTGTCCCATGTCCAAGGCACGTCACTTTTCAGCAGCACCCTCAGTGTGTGTGCTTTGTCTGCAAACTTTGGGATGTAGGGCGACAGGTAGGTCAGCATCCCCAAGAATCTGCTCAGTTCATCTTTGTTCTGGGGTGTCGGCATTTTCTGGATGTCCCTGATTTTGGCTGGGTCAGGTTTGATACCTTTGTCTGTGTACAGGTTGCCAAAGAATGAGATGCTTGTCTGTTTGATTGTGCACTTGTCACTGTTGAACACAATACCTGTCTTGGCTGCTCTCTCCATCAGGTTGGTCAGGTTCCTGTCATGCTCCTCTTCGCTCGCTCCGTAGACTGCAATATCATCGGCTATGCTGACGACACCATCGAGCCCCTCCAGGATTTGGTCCATCTTTGCCTGGAAGAGCTCTTGAGAGACACTGAGACCAAATGGCAAACGTTTCCAGCAGTATCTACCAAATGGAGTTCGGAATGTGGTTAGCAGTTGTGACTCTTCCTCTAGATGTATTGACCAATATCCAGCTTTTGCGTCAAGTTTGCTGAATATTTTTGCATTTACAAACTTCGGGTTCAGTTCCTCCACAGTAGGAATCTTGTGTGGGCATCTCCTAAGACTGGCATTAAGCTTTTGGGGGTCTAAGCATATACGAAGGGAACAGTCTTTCTTTGTGCTGTATGCCAGACTCGAGCACCAGTCTGTGTGCTGTTCTACTTTTCTTAACACATCTTGTTCGACTAGGTTATTCAGTTCATCTTTCAGTTTGTCTTTGATGTGAATGCTGCACTTACGTGGTGGGTCTATAAATGGTTCAGCATCCTTTTTCAGGAAGAGCTTGACCTTTCCACTGAAGTTGCCAATTTTGTCAAACTGGTCTGGGAATGCTCTCTTTAGGTCTGCACTGTTAGATATGGTCATTTTGGGTTTTGTCTGTCTTGTGTTGACTTTTTCTGGTTTGCATGTCCTTTCTCGGTCACTGCATCTACATTGACAGTCACTAGGTTTAACAGTTCACATGTTGGCAGCCCAACTATGGCTCGCCCTGGTACGTCTACAATGTAGAACTTTGCATTGATCCATTTGGATTATTTGTACTGGCATGGAATGTCAATGGTGCCTAGGCAGGGGATGGCGTGACCACTGTATGCAGATAGCCTCCTGTTGGTTTTTTTTTCAGTCGTTTCTGGCTGCATGCATTTTCACCGTACATCTGCTTGAAGATACATAATGGGAGTGTGTTGCCTGACGCACCTGTGTCTATCTTCAGACGTAGTGTGTATCCACGACCAGGTAGGTCAGGTGGTGTCACCTTCAGGACTGTGTATGCCTCCTCTCTGGCTGGCTTGCTGTCTATGCTATGCATGCACTTTTCACTGATAGTTATGGAGTGGAACTGTTTCTGGTAAGTACTTTCATTCTCACTGTCCGTTTCACTGCTACTCTCTACAGCATGTATGCGAGTCCTGCTCTGTTGCTTTTTGTCTTTATAGGTTTTGCGCTTGTGCTGTTTGTCTTGTGGTGTGTGGGACTTACTTCCCCCGCTCCTGCTCTGGCTGGAGTGTTCCTGGCGCTCTCGTTTGGCCTTCCTGCAGCACCGCTCCCAGTGACCTTTTGCACCACACGCATTGCATTCATCATCATATGCAGGACATCGATGTGGTTTGTGGCTTCTCCCACAGTTACGACATATGCGGTCCCTGTCCACAGCGTGGATTCTCTCATTGTGTGACAGGCTAAGTTTGTCTAACTGTTCATTGCCTGCTGTCAGGGCTTCATATTTTCGTCCCTCGGCCAGAATCTCTGCTAAGGAATATCCTTTTGGTTTGCCGTATAGATCATTCCTCAGGGCATCATGGGGAGTGCTGGCAATAATAAGCTCAACCATACGCTCGTTAAGCTCTTCGTCTGTGTTCTGGCTCTGGTCACAAAATCATCAATATTCTCATCTGGTTTCTGTCTGTGTTGCATCAGTTGCAGTCTATGGATTCTGAAATTTACGTTCAACTTTAGCTGTTTTTCAAAGAAGTCCCATAGTTTGGCAGGCTTTTTCTTTTCATCATCGGTGAGACCACTGGCGTTCAGTCTTTTTAATCCTTCATCTCCAATTCCACAACATATTTTCCTAGCTTGTTTAGCTGCCCATTTATTTCTTCATCTTCTAAATACAGTCATTTTCTGTTTATACAGTGAAATTGCCTCACCCAGGTCCGGGTCTGACCAATTCATCGTCGGTAGATGCGATGCCATGACGTCTCCTATTGCTAGCTAGCTAGTTAGCTTTGCGGCTAGCTCAGCTCCGGCGCACTCTTGCTTGAATGATGACAGAAATTATCCACGGACAATTTTATCAGTCTATCTTCATTCTTCATAGAGAGTACTTTACCGCTGCCACCATGAAGTAATACTTGGGGTAGTATTGGTAGAGGATCAATGACCACACCGGGTTATAGAACTCAGGTTTAATTGTGGCTCAGTAGGCAAACGTAATAACCATACATGGTAGTGGTGTAACCATAATAACAGTCCGGGTAGTACATAACACCTAGTGTAGTTCCAGTGGCTCTACATAGCATTATATCACTACATTAACCAGCAGAGTGCCGGTGGAAACTATGCTACTGTTGGGCGAAGGAGAAGGAGAGGGGGAAGGCATGTCCAGAAGCAGCTAGAAAGGAGGACAGGTAGGAGTGTGGAGGTGAGAGTCGGAACTTTGCATGTTGGCACGATGACTGGTAAAGGGAAAGAGCTGGCTGATATGATGGAGAGAAGAAAGGTAGGCATACTCTGTATCTAAGAGACCAGGTGGAACGGGAGTAAGGCCAGGAGTATCGGAGGTGGGTTCAAACTCTTCTACCATGGTGTGAATGGGAGGATAAATGGGGTAGGGGTAATTCTGAAAGAAGAGTATGTCAAGAGTGTGCTGGAGGTGAAGAGAGTGTCGGACAGAGTGATGAGTATGAAGCTGGAAATCGAAGGTTTATTGCTGAATGTTATCAGCGCATATGCCCCACAAGTTGGGTGTGAGATGGAAGAGAAAGAAGAATTCTGGAGTGAGTTGGATGATATGGTGGAGAGGGTACCCAAGGAGGAGAGAGTGGTGATTGGAGTGGACTTCAATGGACATGTTGGTGAAGGGAACAGGGGTGATGAGGAGGTGATGGGAAGGTATGGTGTCAAGGAGAGAAATGTGGAAGGACAGATGGTGGTTGATTTTGTGAAAAGGATGGAAATGGCTGTGGTGAATACATATTTCAAGAAGAGGGAGGAGCACAGGGTGACGTACAAGAGTGGAGGAAAGTGCACACAGGTGGACTATATCTCATGCAGAAGGCGCGATCTGAAAGGGATTGGAGACTGCAATGTGGTGACAGGGGAGAACGTAGCTAGGCAGCATCGGATGGTGGTCTGTAGGATGACTTTGGAGACCAAGAAGAGGAAGGGAGTGAAGGCAGAGCTTAAGATCAAATGGTGGAAGCTGAAGAAGGAAGACTGTTGTGTGGAGTTCGGGGAGGAGGTAAGACAGGCACTGGGTGGTAGCGAAGAGTTGCCAGATGGCTGGGCAAGCACTGCAGAAATAGTGAGGGAGACAGCTAGGAAGGTACTTGGTGTGTCATCAGGACAGAGGAAGGAAGACAAGGAGACTTGGTAGTGGAATGAGGAAGTACAGCAAAGTATACAGAGGAAGAGGTTGGCAAAGAAGAAGTGGGATAGTCAGAGAGATGAAGAAAGTAGACAGGAGTACAAGGAGACGCAGCGTAAAGCAAAGAGAGGTGGCAAAGGAAAAGGTGTTTGGTGAGTTGTATGACAGGTTAGATACTAAGAAAGGAGAAAAGGACTTGTACCGATTGGCTAGACAGAGGGACCGAGCTGGGAAGGATGTGCAGCAAGTTAGGTCAATCAAGGATAGAGATGGAAATGTGCTGACAAGCGAGGAGAGTGTGCTGAGAAGGTGGAAGGAATACTTTGAGGGGCTGATGAATGAAGAAAATAAGAGAGAGAGTAGGTTGGATGATGTAGGGATAGTGAATCAAGAAGTTCAGTGGATTAGCAAGGAGGAAATGAGGGCAGCTATGAAGAGGATGAAGAGTGGAAAGGCAGTTGGTCCTGATGACATACCTGTGGAGGCATGGAGATGTTTAGGAGAGATGGCAGTGGGGTTTTTAACTAGATTGTTTAACACAATCTTGGGAAGTGAGAGGTGGCCTGAGGAGTGGAGAAGCATACAGGTACCGATTTTCAAGAACAAGGGCGATGTGCAGAACTGTAGCAACTACAGAGGTACAAAGTTGATCAGCCACAGCATGAAGATATGGGAAAGAGTGATAGAAGCTAGGTTAAGAGGAGAGGTGATGATCAGCAGCAGCAGTATGGTTCCATGCCATGAAAGAGCACCACAGATGTGATGTTTGCTTTGAGAATGTTGACGGAGAAGTATAGAGGAGGTCAGAAGGAGTTACATTGTGTCTCTGTAGATTTAGAGAAAGCATACGACAGGGTGCTGAGAGAGGAGGTGTGGTATTCTATGAGGAAGTCGGTAGTTGCAGAGAAGTATGTAGGAGTGGTGCAGGATAAGTATGAGGGAAGTGTGACAGTGGTGAGGTGTGCGGTTGGAATGACAGATGGGTTCAAGGTGGAGGTGGGATTACATCAAGGATCGGCTCTGAGCCCTTTCTTGTTTGCAATGGTGATGGACAGGTTGACGGACTAGATCAGGCAGGAGTCTTCATGGACGATGATGCTCACAGATGACATTGTGATCTGTAGCGAGAGTAGGATGCAGGTTGAAGAGAGCCTGGAGAGGTGGAGGTATGCACTGGAGAGAAGAGGAATGAAAGTCAGTAGGAGCAAGACGGAATACCTATGCGTGAATGAGAGGAAGGACAGTGGAATTGTCAGGATGCAAGGAGTTGAGGTGACGAAGGCATATGAGTTTAAATACGTGGGGTCAACTGTCCAAAGTAACGGGGAGTGCAGAAGAGAGGTGAAGAAGAGCGTGCAGGCAGGGTGGAGTGGGTGGAGAAGAGTGTCAGGCGTGATTTGTGACAGAAGAGTACCAGCAAGAGTTAAAAGGAAGGTTTACAAGATGGTAGTCAGACCAGCTATGTTATATGGTTTGGAGACAGTGGCACTGACGAAAAGACAGGAGGTGGAGCAGGAGGTGGCAGAGTTGAAGATGCTAAGATTTTCACTGGGAGTGACGAAGAAGGACAGGATTAGGAATGATTATATTAGAGGGACCGCTCAAGTTGGATGGTTTGGAGACAAAGCAAGAGAGACAAGATTGAGATGGTTTGGACACGTGTGGAGGACGGATGCTGGGTATATTGGGAGAAGGATGCTGAATATGGAGCTGCCAGGGAAGAGGAAAAGGGGAAGGCCAAAGAGAAGATTTATGGATGTGGTGAGGGAATACATGCAGATGACTGGTGTGACAGAGGAACACGCAGAAGACAGGAAGAAATGGAAACGGATGATCCGCTGTGGTGACCCCTAATGGGAGCAGCCGAAAGTAGTAGTAGTAGTAAAGTAATTACGGCATGACTTGGTGAGAGTATAGTGACCAATCCTGGATGTCTTTCCAAAACGCAGTCCCTTAACTTTTGATGAATCAGTTCTATTTGTGACTTGTGACACCCAGAATCCATCATCACCACCAAAACCCCAGTACTGGTCTTCCTCACCTTCATCAGTGGGGCGGGTGGTGGAGGGGGCAAGGAGAGTTGTCCTAGTGGAACGTTAGGATTTTTTTTTCAAAATAACCCTTGAGGAATACTCATTGTGGGAGTTCAGCGAAAGTTCCCCTACTTTTCAGGCACCATTCGCAGATTTCCCCCAACTGAAAATTGTTTGCTGGGTCTAGCTCTTTGTCCCACTCAGAGCAAGACATTATTCCTAACGTGGTTTCCACCTCATTTAAGACTAAGTCAATTATCAATTCAGAAATGCTTCGACTGATACCTACAGTAGTCTTGTGGAAAAGGGTGTCATGGGTATTTTGTATAAACGAAGAAAGTATAAGATGTATAATAATCCAAAAAGGGACATGAAGCTTTGGCAGAACTAAAGAACGACACAAGCATTGTGTTGATGCTGCTCAATAATCCAGGTAAGAAAATCACAGAAAATTGAATCAGTTCATCTGGACACAACGTTTATTGAGAGAAACGTTTCATCATCATCTAAGTGACCTCTTCAGTCTCAACTGACTGCAGGTGTCCCCACCCTCATAAACAATACAGTGACTGCAGGTGTCCCCACCCTCACAAACAATACAGTGACTGCAGGTATCCCCACCCTCATAAACAATACCTTGACTGTGGGTGTCCCCACCCTTATAAACAATACAGTGACTGCAGGTGTCCCCACCCTCATAAACAATACCTTGACTGCGGGTGTCCCCACCCTCATAAACAATACAGTGACTGCAGGTGTCCCCACCCTTATAAACAACACAGTGACTGCAGGTGTCCCCACCCTTATAAACAATACAGTGACTGCAGGTGTCCCCACCCTTATAAACAATACAGTGACTGCAGATATCCCCACCCTTATAAAAAATACAGTGACTGCAGGTATCCCCACCCTTATAAACAATATAGCGACTGCAGGTATCCCCACCCTTATAAACAATACAGTGACTGCAGGTGTCCCCACCCTCATAAACAATACAGTGACTGCAGGTATCCCCACCCTTATAAACAGTACAGTGGCTGCAAGTGTCCCCACCCTTATATACAATACAGTGGGATAACGACCCAAACCAACGATCGGTTTCATATGCAAATTGCCATGACCATTAACTGGAGTTATAATGGCCATAAAAACTATTTACAGAGGATTGGGGAAATAGTTGCAATCACAGCATTGTAAAATGGCGACTGATTTACTCTTAGCCCCCCCCCCCCCCCCACTCAGTTCAGGGATGGTCGTTCCCTCTTCACGTAGATGGCCTGTTTGACCCCCTGTTCAAACCAGCGTTCCTCCCTATCAAGGATGTGCACAACCTCATCCTTGAAAGAGTGGCCACTGGTCTGTAGATGGTATAGACTGTGAAGTCCTGGCCTATAGATGGTGTAGACTGTGGAGTCCTGGTCTGTAGATGGTGTAGACTGTGGAGTCCTGGCCTGTAGATGGTGTAGACTGTGGAGTCCTGGCCTGATGTGTTAGCTCTCCTTTGTTGTGCCGTCCTCTTGGCCAGCGTCTGTTTAGTTTCCCCAATGTACAAGTCACAGCAATCCTCCTGGTTCTTCACAGTGTACACTATATTGCTGAGTGCTGTTTGTGCCGGGGACCTGATCCTTGGGGTGGACCAACCTTTGGCACAGCGTGTTTTGGGGTTTGAAAGCAACTGAGATGTGGTGTTTGGAAAATATGCATCTCAACTGTTCTGACACTCCCACCACATACGGAATCACCACTGGTTTATGTTTAGACAGCGGTTGTCCTCCTCCCTTCGATCAACTGGTGCACCGTTGGGGCATCTTCCTGGCTTTGACAAACACCCAGTTAGGATTTCAGCCATCTTACAATGTTGTGATTGCAACTATTCCCCAAAACTCTGTGAATAGTACACATGGCCATTGAAACTCTAGTTAATGGTCACACATATTTGCATATGAAACTGATCGTTGGTTTGGGTCGTTATGCCACTGTATTGTGTATAAGGGTGGGGACACCTGCAGTCACTGTATTGTTTATAAGGGTGGGGACACCTGCAGTCAGTGTGTTAGTTATAAGGGTGGGGACACCTGCAGTCACTGTATTGTTTATAAGGGTGGGGTACCTGCAGTCACTGTATTTTTTATAAGGGTGGGGGTACCTGCAGTCACTGTGTTGTTTATAAGGGTGGGGACACCTGCAGTCACTGTGTTGTTTATAAGGGTGGGGACACTTGCAGTCAGTTTAGACTGAAGAGGTCACTTAGATGATGATGAAACGTTTCTCTCAATAAACGTTGTGTCCAGATGAACTGATTCACCTATCTGAAGTCTAGCATAGAGCAGAGAATAAGAGTACACCACTCTCCATGCGCCATGAGGCATGAGGGAGAGCGCACAGTTAAAGCACCCCAAATAACAATCACTCTGACACAACACACAGCACAGAGTGAGTCTTAGAAAAACAAGACATCCGCAGATAGAAACATTATGGGGGGCTTAACAGATAATAGTTATAATTACAAATTAAGTTCTCTTTTAAATCTTTAAATCAAACATCCCAAGACCTAAATGGAAAGTATTGTTCTTGCAACTGTGTTTATAACCTTTTTTTTACTCAAATGTAGCTTCACCATGTCATGTGATATGCTACTTCAGTAAACTTTAACAACAAATATTACTGAGACCACTACAGAAAATTGCAGATGAACATTTAATATCCAGGAAATCATCAATCATTATAGACAGTACCACTGACTATCCCTGTACCACACTGGCCACGGTTTGGAACATTGCTCTTCACGGTCCAGCCCTACACTAGGTTTTGACCTAGTCTTGTTTCTTTTTATATAGTTTTATTGCCAACTTTGCCTTGATATTTGTTAAGCTTTAAAAAAATGTAAAAGTCTCTATTGAGCAGAGATGAGGACAGAAAGAAAGAAAAAAGTCCTTTGTGGATGTTTGAAGAGGCTTATTGTCACCCTACGAGGAGAGGCTGGTGAAGGGCTTGATGAGACCAAGATCCATGGCCTTAATCAGGCATGTGCGAGCCACATCGATGACCTGTTGCCTCTTGGGATTGTCCTCTGCCTTGCCTATCACTGTGAGGATCTCCAGCATCTCACACTCGATGAGCTTCTTGGCCAGCTCATTGTTGTCTGAGTTGAGCATGTTGTGAATGATCACCAGACCACGGTGCTGGATTCTGGGGTTGTCATGTAGGCACAGCCTCTGCAGGATCTCAAGCCACTGGGTGGTCTGTTGGGGGAACCAACAAAATGGTGAGTCACTTGTTCATCTGGTAACACATCATAACAACCAGTGGAGATTGCTGAGAGAATGTGTGGTTTAAGGAGAAAGGGGTTTTCTGTCCCCAGTGAGCCTGATATTTTACACTATCCATCCATCCATTGTCTTAAACGCTTATCCTGCTCTCGGGGTCGCGGAGGTGCTGGAGATATTTTACACTATTTAAAATTAATAGGAAGGAAGCAGGAGTGCGCAAGAACTGTGAGAATAAGAAAGAAACTTTACCGTGAAAAATCTTCTAAACTTTAAACTTCCAATTCATGACTACAAAAGACGGAGAACTCAGTAGTGTGGGAGCATTAAATCTTTTACATAGGCCGATGGGCTGGATGATTCAGACTGATAAGACAGGCCCCATTCTTGTGGTCTTCATCAGAAACACAAAAAAAAAGGGAAGTTGACTGATTCTGCAGTCCTGCTGCTCTGAGAGGATACCAGCGTGTTGTGAAGGACCTCAGTTATCAAGCTATGTACCCCTCTTATCAGCTTTAGCTGTTTGTCTTTTGCTTGGTATATTTTTTTTTCTCCCCAATTGTACTTGTCCAATTACCCCACTCTTCCGAGCCATCCCAGTCGCTGCTTCACCCCCTCTGCTGATCCGGGGAGGGCTGCAGACTACCACGTGTCCTCCGATACATGTGGAGTCACCAGCCGCTTCTTTTCACCTGACAGTGAGGAGTTTCACCAGGGGGATGTAGCACGTGGGAGGATTACGCTATTCCCCCAGCCCCCCCTCCCAAACATGCGCCCCGACTGACCAGAGGAGGCACTACTGCAGCGATCAGGACACATACCCACATCCGGCTTCCCATCCGCAGACGACCAATGGACCTATTGCTCAGTCCCGCCCCTCGAACGCAGACGAGCCACTGGCAGTGTAGTACCAAATGCACGCGGGAGCTCACTCAGACATCTAGAGCCAGCGACTCCATTAAGCAGCATCAGAGTTGCATCAGAAGTCGTGGTTTTTGTGATGTTTTATGGATATAAGTTAAACAAAAATGGTCAAACGATGTGCATGGGGTACATGCAACACTGATACAAGGTATCCTGAGAGGATAGGCAATGGGATACATTTCATCCCATTTCCCAAACCAAAACAAGACGGAGCCAAATGTCTCCGGTGGATTAAGCTGTGTGGCAGACCACACAGTACACTCAACGTAACATAAACGAGGACGTCTACATTTGTTCTAAGGTAAGGCAAGATTGTGTTGTGTAGTTTTGACGCCAATAGCTGCCATTGTAACTCTCTAGTCAGCCCGGGTAGCTTGTCCGAGTTAGCAACAGTAACTGAGGGTGGCAGGGCTTAATGATAGGTCCATTTTGTCTGCAGGGATGCCCGACCAAGCTGGAGGTAACAGGGAATCGAACCACTGCTTGGTATATTTCTGCTATTTTTTTCAATTTGAGCAGTCTAGGTAGCCAATCTTATGCACATTCATCTATGTGTGAAACCTCCCTACCTAATTCACACCTACATGGAAAAGCAGTGCAGTTCAGCTGATGCACTTTTTGCTCTGCATTTTTGACACCACTTTGCATGCTTAGAGTAGTGAGGAATTATTCACTTCATGGCTGTGGCCTAGTTGCAATACTGCATACAGGTACCTGTAGTGATTTTTGGCTGTAATAAGTATCTCACTCTGGGCAGATTTCTGCTGTCTGGATTTTTGTGATCTTGATATACTCAAGTGTGGCAGTGAGATTTCCCACCTTCAGCTAAACAAGTGTGAGTGGTTCACACCTGATGCCAAGGACAGGCTTATCACAGTACTGTATGCTACAATCACCTCAGGTTTTGTTCTGAGGGGGTGGAAATGCTTTTATAACAACACTCGGACCATAACGGGATGCTGTGGCTCTTCATTGAGCTGTCTGAAAATTACAATTTCTTTGATAACTATGCAGACTTGCCATGCATGTCTATGCTAAGGTTTTGGAGAACACTGCCGTACGTACCACCTCCGTCATCTTCGTGCACAGCTTCTTCTGGGCAGCAGTTAGCATTGCCAAAGCTCCAGCCGCAGCCACCTGAAGATCGTCATCATCCTCACCACACAGTAGCACCAACAGTTTCAACTTATCATTGCCATCCTCCAGATATCGGTCTTGGATCTAGAATACACAGAAACCCACAAATTTCACACATTCAACACACTGACGATTGTTCTTTTATTCTCTGGTATTACCTCTGGCTGTGGCCTGCTTATACTGAGAAGCTCAGCTGTAGTGTTAAAGACAGACTCTGGCTGTGGCCTGGTGGTACTGAGGAGCTCAGCTGTAGTGTGACAGACAGACTCTGGTTCTGGCCTGGTAATACTGAGGAGCTCAGCTGTAGTGTGACAGACAGACTCTGGTTCTGGCCTGGTGGTACTGAGGAGCTCAGCTGTAGTGTGACAGACAGACTCTGGTTCTGGCCTGGTAATACTGAGGAGCTCAGCTGTAGTGTGACAGACAGACTCTGGTTCTGGCCTGGTAATACTGAGGAGCTCAGCTGTAGTGTGAAAGACAGACTCTGGCTCTGGCCTGGTGGTACTGAGGAGCTCAGCTGTAGTGTGACAGACAGACTCTGGTTCTGGCCTGGTAATACTGAGGAGCTCAGCTGTAGTGTGACAGACAGACTCTGGTTCTGGCCTGGTGATACTGAGGAGTTCAGCTGTAGTGTGACAGACAGACTCTGGTTCTGGCCTGGTAATACTGAGGAGCTCAGCTGTAGTGTGACAGACAGACTCTGGTTCTGGCCTAGTAATACTGAGGAGCTCAGCTGTAGTGTGACAGACAGACTCTGGTTCTGGCCTGGTGATACTGAGGAGCTCAGCTGTAGTGTGACAGACAGACTCTGGCTCTGGCCTGGTGATACTGAGGAGCTCAGCTGTAGTGTGACAGACAGACTCTGGCTCTGGCCTGGTGATACTGAGGAGCTCAGCTGTAGTGTGACAGACAGACTCTGGTTCTGGCCTGGTGATACTGAGGAGCTCAGCTGTAGTGTGACAGACAGACTCTGGTTCTGGCCTAGTAATACTGAGGAGCTCAGCTGTAGTGTGACAGACAGACTCTGGTTCTGGCCCGGTGATACTGAGGAGCTCAGCTGTAGTGTGACAGACAGACTCCGGTTCTGGCCCGGTGATACTGAGGAGTTCAGCTGTAGTGTGACAGACAGACTCTGGTTCTGGCCTGGTAATACTGAGGAGCTCAGCTGTAGTGTGACAGACAGACTCTGGTTCTGGCCTGGTGATACTGAGGAGTTCAGCTGTAGTGTGACAGACAGACTCTGGTTCTGGCCTGGTAATACTGAGGAGCTCAGCTGTAGTGTGACAGACAGACTCTGGTTCTGGCCTAGTAATACTGAGGAGCTCAGCTGTAGTGTGACAGACAGACTCTGGTTCTGGCCTGGTGATACTGAGGAGCTCAGCTGTAGTGTGACAGACAGACTCTGGTTCTGGACTGGTGATACTGAGGAGCTCAGCTGTAGTGTGACAGACAGACTCTGGTTCTGGCCTAGTAATACTGAGGAGCTCAGCTGTAGTGTGACAGACAGACTCTGGTTCTGGCCTGGTGATACTGAGGAGTTCAGCTGTAGTGTGACAGACAGACTCTGGTTCTGGCCTAGTAATACTGAGGAGCTCAGCTGTAGTGTGACAGACAGACTCTGGTTCTGGCCTAGTAATACTGAGGAGCTCAGCTGTAGTGTGATAGACAGACTCTGGTTCTGGCCCGGTGATACTGAGGAGCTCAGCTGTAGTGTGACAGACAGACTCTGGTTCTGGCCTGGTAATACTGAGGAGCTCAGCTGTAGTGTGACAGACAGACTCTGGCCTGGTAATACTGAGGAGCTCAGCTGTAGTGTGACAGACAGACTCTGGTTCTGGCCTGGTGATACTGAGGAGCTCAGCTGTA
>NC_079211.1:153828246-153923246 GCF_029633865.1 Lampris incognitus | reverse complement strand
CACCTGCAGTCACTGTCTTGTTTATAAGGGTGGGGACACCTGCAGTCACTGTATTGTTTATAAGGGTGGGGACACCTGCAGTCACTGTGTTGTTTATAAGGGTGGGGACACCTGCAGTCACTGTATTGTTTATAAGGGTGGGGAAACCTGCAGTCACTGTGTTGTTTATAAGGCTGGGGACACCTCCAGTCACTGTATTGTTTATAAGGGTGGGGACACCTGCAGCCACTGTATTGTTTATAAGGGTGGGGACACCTGCAGCCACTGTATTGTTTATAAGGGTGGGGACACCTGCAGCCACTGTATTGTTTATAAGGGTGGGGAAACCTGCAGCCACTGTATTGTTTATAAGGGTGGGGAAACCTGCAGTCACTGTGTTGTTTATAAGGGTGGGGACACCTGCAGTCACTGTGTTGTTTATAAGGGTGGGGACACCTGCAGCCACTGTATTGTTTATAAGGGTGGGGACACCTGCAGCCACTGTATTGTTTATAAGGGTGGGGAAACCTGCAGTCACTGTGTTGTTTATAAGGGTGGGAGACCTGCAGTCACTGTATTGTTTATAAGGGTGGGGAGACCTGCAGCCACTGTATTGTTTATAAGGGTGGGGAAACCTGCAGTCACTGTATTGTTTATAAGGGTGGGGAAACCTGCAGTCACTGTGTTGTTTATAAGGGTGGGGAAACCTGCAGTCACTGTATTGTTTATAAGGGTGGGGAAACCTGCAGCCACTGTATTGTTTATAAGGGTGGGGAAACCTGCAGTCACTGTATTGTTTATAAGGGTGGGGAAACCTGCAGCCACTGTATTGTTTATAAGGGTGGGGAAACCTGCAGTCACTGTATTGTTTATAAGGGTGGGGAGACCTGCAGCCACTGTATTGTTTATAAGGGTGGGGAAACCTGCAGTCACTGTGTTGTTTATAAGGGTGGGGAGACCTGCAGCCACTGTATTGTTTATAAGGGTGGGGACACCTGCAGCCACTGTATTGTTTATAAGGGTGGGGAAACCTGCAGTCACTGTGTTGTTTATAAAGCTGGGGACACCTGCAGTCACTGTATTGTTTATAAGGGTGGGGAGACCTGCAGCCACTGTATTGTTTATAAGGGTGGGGACACCTGCAGCCACTGTATTGTTTATAAGGGTGGGGAAACCTGCAGTCACTGCATTGTTTATAAGGCTGGGGACGTCTGCAGTCACTGTGTTGTTTATAAGGGTGGGGACATCTGCAGTCAGTTTATTGTTTATAAGGGTGGGGACACCTGCAGTCACTGTATTGTTTATAAGGCTGGGGACACCTGCAGTCACTGTATTGTTTATAAGGGTGGGGACACCTGCAGTCACTGTGTTGTTTATAAAGCTGGGGACACCTGCAGTCACTGTCTTGTTTATAAGGGTGGGGACACCTGCAGTCACTGTATTGTTTATAAGGGTGGGGACACCTGCAGTCACTGTATTGTTTATAAGGGTGGGGACACCTGCAGTCACTGTATTGTTTATAAGGGTGGGGACACCTGCAGTCACTGTATTGTTTATAAGGGTGGGGACACCTGCAGTCACTGTATTGTTTATAAGGGTGGGGACACCTGCAGTCACTGTATTGTTTATAAGGGTGGGGACACCTGCAGTCACTGTATTGTTTATAAGGGTGGGGACACCTGCAGTCACTGTATTGTTTATAAGGGTGGGGACACCTGCAGTCACTGTGTTGTTTATAAAGCTGGGGACACCTGCAGTCACTGTCTTGTTTATAAGGGTGGGGACACCTGCAGTCACTGTATTGTTTATAAGGGTGGGGACACCTGCAGTCACTGTGTTGTTTATAAGGGTGGGGATACCTGCAGTCACTGTATTGTTTATAAGGGTGGGGAAACCTGCAGTCACTGTGTTGTTTATAAGGCTGGGGAGACCTGTAGCCACTGTATTGTTTATAAGGGTGGGGACACCTGCAGCCACTGTATTGTTTATAAGGGTGGGGAAACCTGCAGTCACTGTGTTGTTTATAAGGGTGGGGAGACCTGCAGTCACTGTATTGTTTATAAGGGTGGGGAGACCTGCAGCCACTGTATTGTTTATAAGGGTGGGGAAACCTGCAGTCACTGTATTGTTTATAAGGGTGGGGAAACCTGCAGCCACTGTATTGTTTATAAGGGTGGGGAAACCTGCAGTCACTGTATTGTTTATAAGGGTGGGGAAACCTGCAGCCACTGTATTGTTTATAAGGGTGGGGAAACCTGCAGTCACTGTATTGTTTATAAGGGTGGGGAGACCTGCAGCCACTGTATTGTTTATAAGGGTGGGGAAACCTGCAGTCACTGTGTTGTTTATAAGGGTGGGGAGACCTGCAGCCACTGTATTGTTTATAAGGGTGGGGACACCTGCAGCCACTGTATTGTTTATAAGGGTGGGGACACCTGCAGCCACTGTATTGTTTATAAGGGTGGGGAGACCTGCAGTCACTGTATTGTTTATAAGGGTGGGGACACCTGCAGTCACTGCATTGTTTATAAGGCTGGGGACACCTGCAGTCACTGTGTTGTTTATAAGGGTGGGGACATCTGCAGTCAGTTTATTGTTTATAAGGGTGGGGACACCTGCAGTCACTGTATTGTTTATAAGGCTGGGGACACCTGCAGTCACTGTATTGTTTATAAGGGTGGGGACACCTGCAGTCACTGTATTGTTTATAAGGGTGGGGACACCTGCAGTCACTGTGTTGTTTATAAGGCTGGGGACACCTGCAGTCACTGTATTGTTTATAAGGGTGGGGACACCTGCAGTCACTGTATTGTTTATAAGGGTGGGGACACCTGCAGTCACTGTATTGTTTATAAGGGTGGGGACACCTGCAGTCACTGTATTGTTTATAAGGGTGGGGAGACCTGCAGCCACTGTATTGTTTATAAGGGTGGGGACACCTGCAGTCACTGTGTTGTTTATAAGGGTGGGGACACCTGCAGTCACTGTATTGTTTATAAGGGTGGGGACACCTGCAGTCACTGTGTTGTTTATAAGGGTGGGGAGACCTGCAGTCACTGTATTGTTTATAAGGCTGGGGAGACCTGCAGTCACTGTATTGTTTATAAGGCTGGGGACATCTGCAGTCACTGTATTGTTTATAAGGGTGGGGACACCTGCAGTCACTGTATTGTTTATAAGGGTGGGGACACCTGCGGTCACTGTATTGTTTATAAGGGTGGGGACACCTGCAGTCACTGTATTGTTTATAAGGGTGGGGACACCTGCAGTCACTGTATTGTTTATAAGGGTGGGGACACCTGCGGTCACTGTATTGTTTATAAGGGTGGGGACACCTGCAGTCACTGTATTGTTTATAAGGGTGGGGACACCTGCAGTCACTGTATTGTTTATAAGGGTGGGGACACCTGTACTCACCGTGTTGTTTATAAGGGTAGGACACCTGCAGTCAGGTGAGACTGAAGAGGTCACTTAGTTGAAAGGTTTTCTCAATAAAGTTGTGTCCAGATGGACTGATTCTATTTCCTGTGATCCCTCACTCTAGTCACACATCGTTCAGGAAGGCACTTACTTCATCATTATTGGAGGTCTATATCTGTCTTTGGCAAAGTCCCGCGGTGAGTCTATATCCATAAATTTACGAAACCCTACATTTTCTTACAACCGAAACTGGTCAATACACTTAGCTAATAGTTTTCTTTTGAGCTCTACAATGAATGAGTAAATGACTACTGTCTATGGTAATGGAATTCAAAGTGGGTTAAAACAGAAAAGTATACTAGAAGATTCAGTTAAACCACTGGCCTTGCTGCACTTGTCCATGTTTCTCTACCTGAACAGTTCGCTACAGCAAAGCTCTAACAATTTGTGTATTTTAAACTTTTGGTTTTCCAAATCGGTGTGTCACAGTAAGACGGAGTCTGCACACTAGATAACGCTCACATGATCATCTACTGGCATACATACCACCATGTGATGTCTCGAGATAATGCTCACATGATCATCTACTGGCATACATACCACCATGTGATGTCTGGAGATAATGCTCACATGACCATCTACTGGCATACACACCACCATGTGATGTCTGGAGATAATGCTCACATGACCATCTACTGGAATACATACCACCATTTGATGTCTCGAGATAATGTTCACATGATCATCTGCTGGAATACATACCACCATTTGATGTCTGGAGATAATGCTCACATGAACATCTACTGGCATACACACCACCATGTGATGTCTGGAGATAATGCTCACATGAACATCTACTGGCATACACACCACCATGTGATGTCTGGAGATAATGCTCACATGATCATCTACTGGCATACACACCACCATGTGATGTCTCGAGATAATGCTCACATGATCATCTGCTGGAATACATACCACCATGTGATGTCTGGAGATAATGCTCACATGATCATCTGCTGGAATACATACCACCATGTGATGTCTGGAGATAATGCTCACATGATCATCTACTGGCATACATACCACCCCATGTGATGTCTCGAGATAATGCTCACATGATCATCTGCTGGAATACATACCACCATGTGATGTCTGGAGATAATGCTCACATGATCATCTACTGGCATACACACCACCATGTGATGTCTGGAGATAATGCTCACATGATCATCTACTGGCATACACACCACCATGTGATGTCTCGAGATAATGCTCACATGATCATCTACTGGCATACATACCACCATGTGATGTCTGGAGATAATGCTCACATGAACAGCTAGTGATATACACACCACCATGTGATGTCTGGAGATAATGCTCACATGAACAGCTAGTGACATACACACCACCATGTGATGTCTGGAGATAATGCTCACATGAACATCTACTGGCATACACACCACCATGTGATGTCTGGAGATAATGCTCACATGAACATCTACTGGAATACATACCACCATGTGATGTCTGGAGATAATGCTCACATGATCATCTGCTGGAATACATACCACCATGTGATGTCTGGAGATAATGCTCACATGAACATCTACTGGAATACATACCACCATGTGATGTCTGGAGATAATGCTCACATGATCATCTGCTGGAATACATACCACCATGTGATGTCTGGAGATAATGCTCACATGAACAGCTAGTGACATACACACCACCATGTGATGTCTGGAGATAATGCTCACATGACCATCTACTGGAATACATACCACCATTTGATGTCTCGAGATAATGTTCACATGATCATCTGCTGGAATACATACCACCATTTTATGTCTGGAGATAATGCTCACATGAACATCTACTGGCATACACACCACCATGTGATGTCTGGAGATAATGCTCACATGAACATCTACTGGCATACACACCACCATGTGATGTCTGGAGATAATGCTCACATGATCATCTACTGGCATACACACCACCATGTGATGTCTCGAGATAATGCTCACATGATCATCTGCTGGAATACATACCACCATGTGTGTCTGGAGATAATGCTCACATGATCATCTGCTGGAATACATACCACCATGTGATGTCTGGAGATAATGCTCACATGATCATCTACTGGCATACACACCACCATGTGATGTCTCGAGATAATGCTCACATGATCATCTACTGGCATACATACCACCATGTGATGTCTGGAGATAATGCTCACATGAACAGCTAGTGATATACACACCACCATGTGATGTCTGGAGATAATGCTCACATGAACAGCTAGTGACATACACACCACCATGTGATGTCTGGAGATAATGCTCACATGAACATCTACTGGCATACACACCACCATGTGATGTCTGGAGATAATGCTCACATGAACATCTACTGGAATACATACCACCATGTGATGTCTGGAGATAATGCTCACATGATCATCTGCTGGAATACATACCACCATGTGATGTCTGGAGATAATGCTCACATGAACAGCTAGTGACATACACACCACCATGTGATGTCTGGAGATAATGCTCACATGACCATCTACTGGAATACATACCACCATTTGATGTCTCGAGATAATGTTCACATGATCATCTGCTGGAATACATACCACCATTTTATGTCTGGAGATAATGCTCACATGAACATCTACTGGCATACACACCACCATGTGATGTCTGGAGATAATGCTCACATGAACATCTACTGGCATACACACCACCATGTGATGTCTGGAGATAATGCTCACATGATCATCTACTGGCATACACACCACCATGTGATGTCTCGAGATAATGCTCACATGATCATCTGCTGGAATACATACCACCATTTGATGTCTGGAGATAATGCTCACATGAACATCTACTGGCATACACACCACCATGTGATGTCTGGAGATAATGCTCACATGATCATCTACTGGCATACACACCACCATGTGATGTCTCGAGATAATGCTCACATGATCATCTGCTGGAATACATACCACCATGTGATGTCTGGAGATAATGCTCACATGATCATCTGCTGGAATACATACCACCATGTGATGTCTGGAGATAATGCTCACATGATCATCTACTGGCATACATACCACCCCATGTTATGTCTCGAGATAATGCTCACATGATCATCTGCTGGAATACATACCACCATGTGATGTCTGGAGATAATGCTCACATGATCATCTACTGGCATACACACCACCATGTGATGTCTGGAGATAATGCTCACATGATCATCTACTGGCATACACACCACCATGTGATGTCTCGAGATAATGCTCACATGATCATCTACTGGCATACATACCACCATGTGATGTCTGGAGATAATGCTCACATGAACAGCTAGTGATATACACACCACCATGTGATGTCTGGAGATAATGCTCACATGAACAGCTAGTGACATACACACCACCATGTGATGTCTGGAGATAATGCTCACATGAACATCTACTGGCATACACACCACCATGTGATGTCTGGAGATAATGCTCACATGAACATCTACTGGAATACATACCACCATGTGATGTCTGGAGATAATGCTCACATGATCATCTGCTGGAATACATACCACCATGTGATGTCTGGAGATAATGCTCACATGAACAGCTAGTGACATACACAACACCATGTGATGTCTGGAGATAATGCTCACATGAACATCTACTGACATACACACCACCATGTGATGTCTGGAGATAATGCTCACATGAACATCTACTGGCATACACACCACCATGTGATGTCTGGAGATAATGCTCACATGAACATCTACTGGAATACATACCACCATGTGATGTCTGGAGATAATGCTCACATGAACAGCTAGTGACATACACACCACCATGTGATGTCTGGAGATAATGCTCACATGAACATCTACTGGCATACACACCACCATGTGATGTCTGGAGATAATGCTCACATGAACATCTACTGGCATACACACCACCATGTGATGTCTCGAGATAATGCTCACATGATCATCTACTGGCATACATACCACCATGTGATGTCTGGAGATAATGCTCACATGAACAGCTAGTGATATACACACCACCATGTGATGTCTGGAGATAATGCTCACATGAACATCTACTGGCATGCACACCACCATGTGATGTCTGGAGATAATGCTCACATGATCATCTACTGGCATACACACCACCATGTGATGTCTCGAGATAATGCTCACATGATCATCTACTGGCATACATACCACCATGTGATGTCTGGAGATAATGCTCACATGAACAGCTAGTGATATACACACCACCATGTGATGTCTGGAGATAATGCTCACATGAACATCTACTGGCATGCACACCACCATGTGATGTCTGGAGATAATGCTCACATGAACATCTACTGGCATACACACCACCATGTGATGTCTGGAGATAATGCTCACATGAACAGCTAGTGACATACACACCACCATGTGATGTCTGGAGATAATGCTCACATGAACGGCTAGTGACATACACACCACCATGTGATGTCTGGAGATAATGCTCACATGAACAGCTAGTGACATACACACCACCATGTGATGTCTGGAGATAATGCTCACATGAACAGCTAGTGGCATACACACCACCATGTGATGTCTGGAGATAATGCTCACATGAACATCTACTGGAATACATACCACCATGTGATGTCTGGAGATAATGCTCACATGAACAGCTAGTGACATACACACCACCATGTGATGTCTGGAGATAATGCTCACATGAACATCTACTGGCATACACACCACCATGTGATGTCTGGAGATAATGCTCACATGAACATCTACTGGCATACACACCACCATGTGATGTCTGGAGATAATGCTCACATGATCATCTACTGGCATACATACCACCATGTGATGTCTGGAGATAATGCTCACATGAACAGCTAGTGATATACACACCACCATGTGATGTCTGGAGATAATGCTCACATGAACATCTACTGGCATGCACACCACCATGTGATGTCTGGAGATAATGCTCACATGATCATCTACTGGCATACACACCACCATGTGATGTCTCGAGATAATGCTCACATGATCATCTACTGGCATACATACCACCATTTGATGTCTGGAGATAATGCTCACATGAACAGCTAGTGACATACACACCACCATGTGATGTCTGCAGATAATGCTCACATGAACATCTACTGGCATACACACCACCATGTGATGTCTGGAGATAATGCTCACATGAACATCTACTGGCATACACACCACCATGTGATGTCTGGAGATAATGCTCACATGAACATCTACTGGCATACACACCACCATGTGATGTCTCGAGATAATGCTCACATGAACATCTACTGGCATACACACCACCATGTGATGTCTGGAGATAATGCTCACATGAACAGCTAGTGATATACACACCACCATGTGATGTCTGGAGATAATGCTCACATGAACATCTACTGGCATGCACACCACCATGTGATGTCTGGAGATAATGCTCACATGAACATCTACTGGCATACACACCACCATGTGATGTCTGGAGATAATGCTCACATGAACAGCTAGTGACATACACACCACCATGTGATGTCTGGAGATAATGCTCACATGAACATCTACTGGCATACACACCACCATGTGATGTCTGGAGATAATGCTCACATGAACAGCTAGTGACATACACACCACCATGTGATGTCTGGAGATAATGCTCACATGAACAGCTAGTGACATACACACCACCATGTGATGTCTGGAGATAATGCTCACATGAACAGCTAGTGACATACACACCACCATGTGATGTCTGGAGATAATGCTCACATGAACAGCTAGTGACATACACACCACCATGTGATGTCTGGAGATAATGCTCACATGAACAGCTAGTGACATACACACCACCATGTGATGTCTGGAGATAATGCTCACATGAACATCTACTGGAATACATACCACCATGTGATGTCTGGAGATAATGCTCACATGATCATCTACTGGCATACACACCACCATGTGATGTCTGGAGATAATGCTCACATGATCATCTACTGGCATACACACCACCATGTGATGTCTCGAGATAATGCTCACATGATCATCTACTGGCATACATACCACCATGTGATGTCTGGAGATAATGCTCACATGAACAGCTAGTGATATACACACCACCATGTGATGTCTGGAGATAATGCTCACATGAACAGCTAGTGACATACACACCACCATGTGATGTCTGGAGATAATGCTCACATGAACATCTACTGGCATACACACCACCATGTGATGTCTGGAGATAATGCTCACATGAACAGCTAGTGACATACACACCACCATGTTATGTCTTGAGATAATGCTCACATGAACATCTACTGGCATACACACCACCATGTGATGTCTGGAGATAATGCTAACATGAACAGCTAGTGACATACACACCACCATGTGATGTCTGGAGATAATGCTCACATGAACATCTACTGGCATACACACCACCATGTGATGTCTGGAGATAATGCTCACATGAACAGCTAGTGACATACACATCACCATGTGATGTCTGGAGATAATGCTCACATGACCATCTACTGGCATACACACCACCATGTGATGTCTGGAGATAATGCTCACATGAACATCTACTGACATACACACCACCATGTGATGTCTGGAGATAATGCTCACATGAACAGCTAGTGACATACACATCACCATGTGATGTCTGGAGATAATGCTCACATGACCATCTACTGGCATACACACCACCATGTGATGTCTGGAGATAATGCTCACATGAACAGCTAGTGGCATACACACCACCATGTGATGTCTGGAGATAATGCTCACATGAACATCTACTGGCATACACACCACCATGTGATGTCTGGAGATAATGCTCACATGACCATCTACTGGCATGCACACCACCATGTGTTGTCTGGAGATAATGCTCACATGAACATCTACTGGCATACACACCACCATTTGATGTCTGGAGATAATGCTCACATGAACAGCTAGTGACATACACACCACCATGTGATGTCTGGAGATAATGCTCACATGAACAGCTAGTGACATACACACCACCATGTGATGTCTGGAGATAATGCTCACATGAACATCTACTGGCATACACACCACCATGTGATGTCTGGAGATAATGCTCACATGACCATCTACTGGCATACACACCACCATGTGATGTCTGGAGATAATGCTCACATGAACAGCTAGTGACATACACACCACCATGTGATGTCTGGAGATAATGCTCACATGACCATCTACTGGCATGCACACCACCATGTGATGTCTGGAGATAATGCTCACATGACCATCTACTGGCATACACACCACCATGTGATGTCTGGAGATAATGCTCACATGAACATCTACTGGCATGCACACCACCATGTGATGTCTGGAGATAATGCTCACATGACCATCTACTGGCATACACACCACCATGTGATGTCTGGAGATAATGCTCACATGAACAGCTAGTGACATACACACCACCATGTGATGTCTGGAGATAATGCTCACATGACCATCTACTGGCATACACACCACCATGTGATGTCTGGAGATAATGCACACCACCATGTGATGTCTGGAGATAATGCTCACATGAACATCTACTGGCATACACACCACCATGTGATGTCTGGAGATAATGTTCACATGAACATCTACTGACATACACACCACCATGTGATGTCTGGAGATAATGCTCACATGACCATCTACTGGCATACACACCACCATGTGATGTTTGGAGATAATGCTCACATGACCATCTACTGGCATACACACCACCATGTGATGTCTGGAGATAATGCTCACATGACCATCTACTGGCATACACACCACCATGTGATGTCTGGAGATAATGCTCACATGAACAGCTAGTGACATACACACCACCATGTGATGTCTGGAGATAATGCTCACATGACCATCTACTGGCATGCACACCACCATGTGATGTCTGGAGATAATGCTCACATGACCATCTACTGGCATACACACCACCATGTGATGTCTGGAGATAATGCTCACATGAACATCTACTGGCATGCACACCACCATGTGATGTCTGGAGATAATGCTCACATGACCATCTACTGGCATACACACCACCATGTGATGTCTGGAGATAATGCTCACATGAACAGCTAGTGACATACACACCACCATGTGATGTCTGGAGATAATGCTCACATGACCATCTACTGGCATACACACCACCATGTGATGTCTGGAGATAATGCACACCACCATGTGATGTCTGGAGATAATGCTCACATGAACATCTACTGGCATACACACCACCATGTGATGTCTGGAGATAATGTTCACATGAACATCTACTGACATACACACCACCATGTGATGTCTGGAGATAATGCTAACATGAACAGCTAGTGGCATACACACCACCATGTGATGTCTGGAGATAATGCTCACATGACCATCTACTGGCATACACACCACCATGTGATGTCTGGAGATAATGCTCACATGACCATCTACTGGCATACACACCACCATGTGATGTCTGGAGATAATGCTCACATGAACATCTACTGGCATACACACCACCATGTGATGTCTGGAGATAATGCTCACATGACCATCTACTGGCATACACACCACCATGTGATGTCTGGAGATAATGCTCACATGAACATCTACTGGCATACACACCACCATGTGATGTCTGGAGATAATGCTCACATGAACAGCTAGTGACATACACACCACCATGTGATGTCTGGAGATAATGCTCACATGACCATCTACTGGCATACACACCACCATGTGATGTTTCAAGCATGAAGCGCTTGCTTCTTTTCTTCTTCTTTGTCTATTTGTGATTCTTCTTTGGCCCTGGTGTATGCCAGTAAGTGTTTGTGGGAGCATGATATCGTGTGCTGACACTAGTTTTCTGTTTTGTGCAGCACCTAACATTTATCGTTTGCATGTGGGTGCTTTTGTAAAAAATTTTGCAAATGGGTGACTCACCTTTCCCCCACCCTGTGCTATTATTGTCCCGCGGTCTTTGGCATCTTCTGACAATGCCAAGAACACCCTGAGGGCAAAAACAAAGCCATGGTAAATGCGCTGCATTTTCAGAAACAAGAAATGAGAAATGGAGTTACGTCCGAGTCAGATTGTGTCTAGGCTTGCATCCCTCCGACATCCGATGTGTTTTGTCTGCGCATGCAAGGTGAGGATCGTCGTGTGATGTTTTACACATTAGCCTGGCTGTAGTTGTGGCCAGCATGCCATTTGTTTAAGGCATGGACTGATACACAGATTGAAGATGTCAAATCAATCTAGTGATTTTTTTTTCTCACAAATTGTATTCGGCCAATTACCCCACTCTTCCAAGCCACCCCGGTCGCTGCTCCACCCCCTCTGCTGCTCCGGGGAGGGCTGCAGACTACCACATGCCTCCTCCCATACATGTGGAGTCATCAGCCACTTCTTTTCACCTGACAGTGAGGAGTTTCACCAGGGGGATGTAGCACGTGGGAGGATCACGCCATTCCCCCCAGTCCCTCCTCCCCCCCGAACAGATTCCCCGGCCGACCAGAGGAGGTGCTATTGTAGCGACCAGGACACATACCCACATCCGGCTTCCCACCCGCAGACACGGCCAATTGTGTCTGTAAGGATGCCCGACCAAGCCGGAGGCAACACGGGGATTTGAACTGGTGATCCCCGTGTTGGTAGGCAATGGAATAGACTGCTATGCTACCTGGACGCCCCCCAGTGAATATGTTTGAAAAGATATCAGAAGGCATTGTCCATCCATCCATTATCCAAGCTGCTCATCCCAATTGGAGTCACGGGATGCTGGGGCCTATCCCAGCAGTCATTGGGCAGTGGGCAGGGAGACACCCTGGACAGGCTGCCAGTCCATCACAGGGCCCACACACACACACACACACACACACACACACACACACACACACACACACACACACACACACACACACACACACACACACACACACACACACACACACATTCACACCTAGGGACAATTTAGGACGGCCGATTCACCTGACCTACATGTCTTTGGACTGTGGGAGGAAACCGGAGCACCCGGAGGAAACCCACGCAGACACGGGCAGAACATGCAAACTCCACACAGAGGACGACCCGGAACAACCCCCCAAGGTTGGAGTACCCCGGGGCTCGAACCCAGGACCTTCTCGCTGTGAGGCGACCATGCTAACCGCTGCGCCACCGTGCCGCCCGAAGGTGTTGTCATTTCAGTATAAAACAGACATGGAACAGTTATACAATGGCTGTCTTGCTCACCTCGCCAACATCTCTTTGGTCTGGTCCGTCAAGATAGAGTTGTCTCCTTTCACCATGACAGCAAGAGCTGATATGACTCCAGCTTTCAGCAGCCTTTTCACTCGCTTGTCAATAAAGTCCTTCTTGTCCTGTGGGCAGACGGCAAAGCAGGCCACACTGTCAGCACAGCTGCTATGCTGCACATGATCACTGTAGCTGAATACTGCACATGGTTACTGTAGCTGAATACTGCACATGGTTACTGTAGCTGAATACTGCACATGGTTACTGTAGCTGAATACTGCACATGGTTACTGTATCTGAATACTGCACATGGTTACTGTAGCTGAATACTGCACATGGTTACTGTAGCTGAATACTGCACATGGTTACTGTATCTGAATACTGCACATGGCTACTGTAGCTGAATACTGCACATGGTTACTGTAGCTGAATACTGCACATGGTTACTGTAGCTGAATACTGCACATGGTTACTGTAGCTGAATACTGCACATGGTTACTGTAGCTGAATACTGCACATGGTTACTGTAGCTGAATACTGCACATGATCACTGTAGCTGAATACTGCACATGGTTACTGTAGCTGAATACTGCACATGATCACTGTAGCTGAATACTGCACATGGTTACTGTAGCTGAATACTGCACATGGTTACTGTAGCTGAATACTGCACATGATCACTGTAGCTGAATACTGCACATGGTTACTGTAGCTGAATACTGCACATGATCACTGTAGCTGAATACTGCACATGGTTACTGTAGCTGAATACTGCACATGGCTACTGTAGCTGAATACTACACATGGTTACTGTATCTGAATACTGCACATGATCACTGTATCTGAATACTGCACATGGCTACTGTAGCTGAATACTGCACATGGTTACTGTAGCTGAATACTGCACATGGTTACTGTAGCTGAATACTGCACATGGTTACTGTATCTGAATACTGCACATGGTTACTGTAGCTGAATACTGCACATGGTTACTGTAGCTGAATACTGCACATGGTTACTGTAGCTGAATACTGCACATGGTTACTGTAGCTGAATACTGCACATGGTTACTGTAGCTGAATACTGCACATGGTTACCGTAGCTGAATACTACACATGATCACTGTAGCTGAATACTGCACATGGTTACCGTAGCTGAATACTGCACATGATCACTGTAGCTGAATACTGCACATGGTTACTGTAGCTGAATACTGCACATGGTTACTGTAGCTGAATACTGCACATGGTCATGTAGCTGAATACTGCACATGGTTACTGTAGCTGAATACTGCACATGGTTACTGTAGCTGAATACTGCACATGATCACTGTAGCTGAATACTGCACATGGCTACTGTAGCTGAATACTGCACATGGTTACTGTAGCTGAATACTGCACATGGTTACTGTAGCTGAATACTGCACATGGTTACTGTAGCTGAATACTGCACATGGTTACTGTAGCTGAATACTGCACATGGTTACTGTAGCTGAATACTGCACATGGTTACTGTAGCTGAATACTGCACATGGTTGCTGTAGCTGAATACTGCACATGGTTACTGTAGCTGAATACTGCACATGGTTACTGTAGCTGAATACTACACATGGTTACTGTAGCTGAATACTACACATGATCACCGTATCTGAATACTGCACATGGTTACTGTAGCTGAATACTGCACATGGTTACTGTAGCTGAATACTGCACATGATCACTGTAGCTGAATACTGCACATGGTTACTGTAGCTGAATACTGCACATGGTTACTGTAGCTGAATACTACACATGGTTACTGTAGCTGAATACTGCACATGGTTACTGTAGCTGAATACTACACATGGTTACTGTAGCTGAATACTGCACATGGTTACTCTAGCTGAATACTGCACATGGTTACTGTAGCTGAATACTGCACATGGTTACCATATCTGAATACTGCACATGGTTACTCTAGCTGAATACTGCACATGGCTACTGTAGCTGAATACTGCACATGGTTACTGTAGCTGAATACTGCACATGGTTACTGTAACTGAATACTGCACATGGTTACTGTAGCTGAATACTGCACATGGTTACTGTAGCTGAATACTGCACATGGTTACTGTAGCTGAATACTGCACATGGTTACTTTAGCTGAATACTGCACATGGTTACTGTAACTGAATACTGCACATGGTTACTGTAGCTGAATACTGCACATGGTTACTGTAACTGAATACTACACATGGTTACTGTAGCTGAATACTGCACATGGTTACTGTAGCTGAATACTGCACATGGTTACCGTAGCTGAATACTGCACATGGTTACTTTAGCTGAATACTGCACATGGTTACCGTAGCTGAATACTGCACATGGTTACTGTAGCTAAATACTGCATATGGTTACTTTTGCCCGAATACTGCACATGGTTACCGTAGCTGAATACTGCACATGGTTACTATAACTGAATACTACACATGGTTACTGTAGCTGAATACTGCACATGGTTACTGTAGCTGAATACTACACATGGTTACTGTAGCTGAATATTGCACATGGTTACTGTAGCTGAATACTACACATGGTTACTGTAGCTGAATACTACACATGGTTACTGTAGCTGAATACTGCACATGGTTACTGTAGCTGAATACTGCACATGGTTACTGTAGCTCAATACTGCACATGGTTACTGTAGCTGAATACTGCACATGGTTACTGTAACTGAATACTACACATGGTTACTGTAGCTGAATACTGCACATGGTTACTGTAGCTGAATACCGCACATGGTTACTGTAGCTGAATACTGCACATGGTTACTGTAGCTCAATACTGCACATGGTTACTGTAGCTGAATACTGCACATGGTTACTGTAACTGAATACTACACATGGTTACTGTAGCTGAATACTGCACATGGTTACTGTAGCTCAATACTGCACATGATCACTGTAGCTCAATACTGCACATGGTTACTGTAGCTGAATACTACACATGGTTACTGTAGCTGAATACTACACATGATCACCGTATCTGAATACTGCACATGGTTACTCTAGCTGAATACTGCACATGGTTACTGTAACTGAATACTGCACATGGTTACTGTAGCTGAATACTGCACATGGTTACTGTAACTGAATACTGCACATGGTTACTGTAGCTGAATACTGCACATGGTTACTGTAGCTGAATACCGCACATGGTTACTGTAGCTGAATACCGCACATGGTTACTGTAGCTGATTACTACACATGGTTACTGTAGCTGAATACTGCACATGGTTACCGTAGCTGAATACTACACATGGTTACTGTAGCTGAATACTGCACATGGTTACTGTAGCTGAATACTGCACATGGTTACTGTAGCTGAATACTGCACATGGTTACTGTAGCTGAATACTACACATGGTTACTGTAGCTGAATACTGCACATGGTTACTGTAGCTGAATACTGCACATGGTTACCGTAGCTGAATACTGCACATGGTTACCGTAGCTGAATACTGCACATGGTTACTGTAGCTGAATACTGCACATGGTTACTGTAGCTGAATACTGCACATGGTTACCGTAGCTGAATACTGCACATGGTTACTTTAGCTGAATACTGCACATGGTTACCGTAGCTGAATACTGCACATGGTTACTGTAGCTGAATACTGCATATGGTTACTTTAGCCGAATACTGCACATGGTTACCGTAGCTGAATACTGCACATGGTTACTGTAACTGAATACTACACATGGTTACTGTAGCTGAATATTGCACATGGTTACTGTAGCTGAATACTACACATGGTTACTGTAGCTGAATACTGCACATGGTTACTGTAGCTGAATACTGCACATGGTTACTGTAGCTCAATACTGCACATGGTTACTGTAGCTGAATACTGCACATGGTTACTGTAACTGAATACTACACATGGTTACTGTAGCTGAATACTGCACATGGTTACTGTAGCTCAATACTGGACATGGTTACTGTAGCTGAATACTACACATGGTTACTGTAGCTGAATACTACACATGATCACCGTATCTGAATACTGCACATGGTTACTCTAGCTGAATACTGCACATGGTTACTGTAACTGAATACTGCACATGGTTACTGTAGCTGAATACTGCACATGGTTACTGTAACTGAATACTGCACATGGTTACTGTAGCTGAATACTGCACATGGTTACTGTAGCTGAATACTGCACATGGTTACTGTAGCTGAATACTGCACATGGTTACTGTAGCTGAATACTACACATGGTTACTGTAGCTGAATACTGCACATGGTTACCGTAGCTGAATACTACACATGGTTACTGTAGCTGAATACTGCACATGGTTACTGTAGCTGAATACTGCACATGGTTACTGTAGCTGAATACTACACATGGTTACTGTAGCTGAATACTACACATGATCACCGTATCTGAATACTGCACATGGTTACTCTAGCTGAATACTGCACATGGTTACTGTAACTGAATACTGCACATGGTTACTGTAGCTGAATACTGCACATGGTTACTGTAACTGAATACTGCACATGGTTACTGTAGCTGAATACTGCACATGGTTACTGTAGCTGAATACTGCACATGGTTACTGTAACTGAATACTGCACATGGTTACTGTAACTGAATACTGCACATGGTTACTGTATCTGAATACTGCACATGGTTACTGTAACTGAATACTGCACATGGTTACTGTAGCTGAATACTACACATGGTTACTGTAGCTGAATACTACACATGGTTACTGTAGCTGAATACTACACATGGTTACTGTAGCTGAATACTGCACATGGTTACCGTAGTTAAGAACAATGGCTGGAAAGACACTGTATTATTTAAGTGGTGTGTGTGTGTGTGTGTGTGTGTGTGTGTTTGTGTGTAAGGGTCTAAGCAAATAACAAATTATGACTTAATTTTGATTTTTCTTTGGTACTTTTTTCTTTTTGCTGAGTTTCTGAGTGTTTTGAAAAGTGCTTCATAATAGAATGTGTTATTATTATCCATCCATCCACTATCCAAGCTGCTTATCCAGATTCAGGTCATGGGATGCTGGAGCCTATCCCAGCAGTGACTGGGCGGCAGGCGGGGAGACACCCTGGACAGGCCGCCAGACCATCACAGGGCCCACACACACACACACACACACACACACACACACACACACACACACACATTCACACTTAGGGACAATTTAGTACCGCCGATTCACCTGGCCTACATGTCTTTGAGTCACCTGACCTACATGTCTTTGATTCACCTGACCTACATGCCTTTGAGTCACCTGGCGTACATGTCTTTGAGTCACCTGACCTACATGTCTTTGATTCACCTGGCCTACATGTCTTTGAGTCACCTGGCGTACATGTCTTTGAGTCACCTGACCTACATGTCTTTGAGTCACCTGGCCTACATGTCTTTGATTCACCTGACCTACATGTCTTTGAGTCACCTGACCTACATGTCTTTGAGTCACCTGACCTACATGTCTTTGATTCACCTGGCCTACATGTCTTTGAGTCACCTGACCTACATGTCTTTGATTCACCTGACCTACATGCCTTTGAGTCACCTGGCCTACATGTCTTTTGATTCACCTGACCTACATGCCTTTGATTCACCTGACCTACATGTCTTTGAGTCACCTGGCCTACATGTCTTTGAGTCACCTGGCCTACATGTCTTTGAGTCACCCGGCCTACATGTCTTTGATTCACCTGACCTACATGTCTTTGATTCACCTGACCTACATATCTTTGATTCACCTGGCCTACATGTCTTTGAGTCACCTGGCCTACATGTCTTTGATTCACCTGGCCTACATGTCTTTGATTCACCTGGCCTACATGTCTTTGAGTCACCTGGCGTACATGTCTTTGAGTCACCTGACCTACATGTCTTTGAGTCACCTGGCCTACATGTCTTTGATTCACCTGACCTACATGTCTTTGAGTCACCTGGCCTACATGTCTTTGAGTCACCTGACATACATGTCTTTGATTCACCTGGCCTACATGTCTTTGAGTCACCTGGCCTACATGTCTTTGATTCACCTGGCCTACATGTCTTTGATTCACCTGGCCTACATGTCTTTGAGTCACCTGGCCTACATGTCTTTGAATCACCTGGCCTACATGTCTTTGATTCACCTGGCCTACATGTCTTTGAGTCACCTGGCCTACATGTCTTTGATTCACCTGGCCTACATGTCTTTGAGTCACCTGGCCTACATGTCTTTGATTCACTTGGCCTACATGTCTTTGAGTCACCTGGCCTACATGTCTTTGAATCACCTGGCCTACATGTCTTTGATTCACCTGGCCTACATGTCTTTGAGTCACCTGACCTACATGTCTTTGATTCACCTGACCTACATGTCTTTGATTCACCTGGCCTACATGTCTTTGATTCACCTGGCCTACATGTCTTTGGACTGTGGGAGGAAACCCACGCAGACAGGGGGAGAACATGCAAACTCCACACAGAGGACAACCTGGGATGACCCCCAAGGTTGGACTACCCCAGGGCTCGAACCCAGGACCTTCTTGCTGTGAGGCGAGTGCGCTAATCACTGAGCCACCGTGCTGCCTGTGTTAGTATCATAATCATTATTATTGTTAGTAGTAGTAGTAGTAGCAATAGTAGTAGTAGCAATAGTAGTAGTAGCAGAAGTATAAAAAACTATGCAATAAAATCAGTGATTTTTGCCAGCAGATTTCATGATTAGCACTATCAATGTTCATAGTAAGCATGAATGCTATCAATGTTCATAGTAAGCATGAATGGGAGGCTAGAAGCTGTACATCTTGTTGCGTGTGCTGTGGTTAGCTGTCTAAGAAAATGCATTCTCTCTTTAGTTTCGTTGACGTCTACTGTCTCCTTGCCTTGGGGTGTTGCTCAGGAACATGTTGCTTGGAGAACTTGGCCAGTTGGACCAACTCGGGGATTATTTCCTTTTTCTCGTAGCTGTTGGTACAGTTGACCAGGGTGCAGGCCACTGCATACAGAATGGTCTTATCCTTTGACTGTGTTGACAGAGAAAGGAGGAAGATTACTTCTTCTTTTGCCTCGAACATCATGAAAAGCCCCTATTCCAGACATACGTATTGCAGCTACATCGATGTGTGGGTTCATACTTTGGCCAGTTCAAACATGGCTTTCATGGCAGGTTCATCTTCAACAAAGTCATCCTTCACATCAGCATCATTTGTCAGATAAGCCAGACCCTCAATAGCCCATTTTCTTGTTCTAGTATCAATCTGGGGGTTGCAGAGCCACCTAAAAGCGTGAGAGAGAAATGTTCAACAGGAATGAGGTTCATCCATGTAAGGAGGGAGGACGGCAATCTAGGGTCATGTTTTAATGCTTAGATGTGAGCAGTTTGGCCTGCACCGCGCGTATAAATGTGGCATCGTAGTGAATGGCCTGATAACAAGGAAACACGGCGTGTATCGTTCTTCTTTCAAATGGCCGTCGTGATAAGATCGGTCTGTATGTTGTACTTTCCCAGCCAGACTTATTTGGCCAGTTACAAACCCGCCAAAAACTGGATTTTGAATCCATTGGTGTAAACGCTAAGTAAGCTGCAAAGGCTAAAGCTCAGGTCTGGGGGACTCACTTCCTGCACTGCTTGGCCAGCTTCTCTGTGGAGCCCTCTGCAAACTGCCGCATGCTGTAATCATCACCACCGGCAGAGCCCAGTTTACAGAGACCCTGGCGAAGAGGCACACGGGCGCACACACACATACCAAAAACACAAACACAACAAGACCACCACACCGACAATAGAAAGGCACGACATGAGGGGACTTCCAGAATAAATGCTGGCTTGTGTAACTTCTCTCCCTTCAGCAGTTGTACTTGTACTGCGGTGTACATGTGTATCAGGTACTGTAATCTCACTATCACTGATGAAAGTCAGATAGTTTTTCTTGTATGCCCCCCCCCCTCTTCCCCCAACTCATAGAGCAATGCACTGCCGGGGTGGCACACTCACCACCAGCGCACGGATCTTAATCTTCTCATTCTTAGTTTTCTTGTAGATATCCTTGAGCAGCGACACGCCATTGGTGATGATGAAGGAGGCACGGCTCATCTTTGTGGAGGCGTGGATCAGCGCCTCCACAGCAACCATCTGATCCACTTCGCGTTCGGAGCCGCATAGTGCCACCATCATTTCCATGACGCCCTGATGCCCGGCCAGAGCATTACCGACGTCAAAGGGACCCTGCAGCAGCCCCGAAATGGTGTTGATGGCGTGGATGTTCCTGTCCATGTCCTTGGGGTCAAACTTGGATCTGGGAAAAGAATGGACGAGGGGGAACGTTGGAGTCGGGGAGTAATTGCCATTACCAAGGATATAGTACGTATCAGTCAGTCAGAGAGCAAGCTGAGAGACTGGCTGTGCTGTTATCACACAAATATAGGCCTTGTCTTTGAGGGACTCACTTGATGTATTCATCACAAATGTCCCTGAAGTTGTCTCTCTCTGGGTCGCATTTGAGGTCATCATATAGTTTGCTAAGCAACACGCTGGCGATCAGCTGTGTGTTCTCCGTCATGGGCAGCTGGTCTGGTAGTTCAGGAACCTGTCCACACACCTTAAGGATCTTCTTCAGACCTGGGGAATAATGCATGTGAAGACAGTTGATGAATTCAAGTTGTATCCGACGTGCGGCAACGGGCTGTGGATAAAACCACCAGTTATACAGCACCTCACCACACCTTCCCACTCACCTTGGTCAATAGTGAAGAGGGTCCTAGAGTGGTCTTGTTCTTTCTTGTCTTTACGAGGCACATTCTTGGTCAGGAGGTTTAAGGCCTGGTCTCTGCCATGGCCAGACACCTTCTTACCTGCAACCATGTCCAGCAAGGACAGCAGAATAGTCTTGAGGTCTTTAGATGCATCTGCAAAGGAACAGATGAGACATAAGGGTCTGTCTCCCCCATCATTTCCTTCAATCACTCTACTGTCTGTGTGTGTGTCTGTCTGTGTGTGTGTGTGTGTGTGTGTGTGTGTGTGTCTGTCTGTCTGTCTGTCTGTCTGTGTGTGTGTGGGGGGGGGGGATAAGCTGAAGCTAAAGAAAATGGCATTTAAGTTGTCTATAAAAAAAATGTCAAGTCAAAATTCAGTTATATGCTCCAAGTATGGTCACATACAGAGAATTGGAGTTGGTGCATTGCTCTCAGTTACACACAGCATATATGTGCATGTATGCTGATTATATACGGTGAACTAAATATAACACGTATAGAAAGTGGTCTCATGATACTCCCAGAAAGTTGAATCAGTTCATCTGGACACGTTTATTGAGAGAAACGTTTCGTCATCATCTAATTGACCACTTCAGTCTCACCTGACTGCAGGTGTCCCCACCCTTATAAACAATACAGTGACTGCAGGTGTCCCCACCCTTATAAACAATACAGTGACTGCAGGTGTCCCCACCCTTATAAACATCACAGTGACTGCAGGTGTCCCCACCCTTATAAACAATACAGTGACTGCAGGTGTCCCCACCCTTATAAACAATACAGTGACTACAGGTGTCCCCACCCTTATAAACAATACAGTGACTGCAGGTGTCCCCACCCTTATAAACAATACAGTGACTGCAGGTGTCCCCACCCTTATAAACAATACAGTGACTGCAGGTGTCCCCACCCTTATAAACAATACAGTGACTACAGGTGTCCCCACCCTTATAAACAATACAGTGAGTACAGGTGTCCCCACCCTTACAAACAACCAGTTTCATATGCAAATTGACCATTAACTAGCGTTTCAGTGGCCATGTGTACTGTTCACAGAGGGTTGGGGAATAGTTGATATCACAGCATTGTAAGATGGTGACAGATGTACTCTTAGCCCCCCCCCCCCCCCCCGGTTCAGGGATGGTTGTTCCCTCTTCACAATTATGGTCTGTTTGACTCCCTGTTCAAACCAGCGTTCCTCCCTATCAAGGATGTGCACATCCTCATCCTTGAAAGAGTGGCCACTCATCTGTAGATGGTGTAGACTGTGGAGTCCTGGTCTGACTCTGCAGTGGGAAGAGGGCGGCACAAATTCATGTTTGCAGCGGCCTCATCCATTAGGTATGGGAAGATGGCAACACGAATTCACATTTACGGCAGCCTCACCCAGTACCATCCATGCAGTGTCTTTGTCCACATCTGCGTCTAAGTTTGTCTTCGTTTGATGGCTGGGAGAGCTGGCGCTGGATCAGCACTTCTGATAACACCGAGGGCGGTCTGGTGGAGGCCTCGCCTAGCCTTTACTGTGTTTTTAGTGTCGTCTTGTGGAGTCCGGGGAGGTGTGTCAAAGGTGTCTGGCTGGGAGAACTGGCATTGGATCAGCTGAGGAAAGTTGGTCTGCTGCGTCCTGTGGGCCCAAGGACCAGGGCCCTGACCGGAGCTGCGCCCGAAGAGGAAACACTGAGGGCGGTCTGACAGGACGCGGAAGCGGGGCAGGCTAAGCTAGCTGCTAGCCCATGCCGACCAGCATTTCCGACAGTCATCCTGGCTGGTGTTCAGTCTCCTGATATGTGTTAGTTTGGATGGATGTGTTCTTGTCGTTTTTGGATGTGTTCTTGTCTTTGTGTTGCACTGCTGTGCGCTGGGGGAAATGGTGTTTCCTTTCATTTCATGTGCGCAAGTCCATGAAATGAAGTGGCAAAGCATTTCTGATTCTGATTCTGACGTGTTAGCGCAGGTCATAAGGGTGGAGACACCTGCAGTCAGGTGAGACTGGAGAGGTCACTGGGATGATGATGGAACGTTTCTCTCAGTGTCCAGATGAACTGGTTCACCTTTCTGTGATTTCCTCACCTGGGTTACTGAGCATGCATGACAGTATCGTGATAAGCTAAATTTGTTACAGAATATGGATGATGACTCATTCTCACCCAAAACCAAAGCCTCTTCTTTCCCATAAACCCTCTTATCTCCACCAGTGAGGGAGTCATTGATGCACTGGAAAAGGTTACATGCTGCCAGGGCAATCTCTTCATTGTCAACCGCCATGATGCTGCACATTTTATCAATGCCCACCATGTGAATGATGGCCATCGCCTGTTTAGGGGAGGTGAACCATTGATGATCGATACACCTTTGGCATGCTTGTATACAAAAGAGGCTAAAAAAATGAAAAGGAACGTAGCCCTCATGATGTGATAGCCAAACCAATACAATTCTTCTGTTTTTCCTCCCTTTTTCTCCACAATTTTCTCCGGCCAATTACCCCACCCTTCCGAGCCGTCCCGGCCTCTGCTCCACCCCTTCTGCTGATCCGGGGAGGGCTGCAGACTACCACATGCCTCCTCCCCTACATGTGGAGTCACCAGCCCCTTCTTTTTACCTGACAGTGAGGAGTTTCACCAGGGGGATGTAGCGCGTGGGAGGATCACGCTATTCCCCCAGTTCCACTCCCCCCTGAACAGGCGCCCCGACCGACCAGAGGAGGCGCTAGTGCAGCGACCAGGACACATACCCACATCCGGCTTCCCACCCGCAGACACGGCCAATTGTGTCTGTAGGGACGCCCGACCAAGCCGGAGGGAACACAGGGGGGATTCGAACCGGTGATCCCCGTGTTGGTAGGCAACGGAATAGACCGGTACGCTACCTGGACGCCCCGCTACAAATCCTTTTTGAGAGTGTTGAAGATGTCTCAAGCTTGTATTTGCTTGTATTCCCACAGTCACCCCTCCCCCAATTCCCAGTTCTGTTTTTAGCTCCTGAACGTTTCTGTGTGCCCTCTGCTCACCCGAGCTTTGTGTCCGGTACACATTCCTGACAAGGTACGGATAGCTGCAAGGACCATTTCCAGTTTGCCTGTCTCCATCATATTTAGCAGCAGGGGCACTCCATTGTTCTGGAAGATTCTCTCGGCTCCTGCATCCTCCCTGGCCAGGACAATCAGGTTGTTTGCAGCCTGAGCATGAAAGAAAGAAAAAGAAAAACCTGACCGCTCATCTTTTCATGGCGTAGAGGAGCACAGTGTACAGACTCACAGATGAGCCTTAGAAAGGCTCCCCACCAATTGCACACAGTGGAAACGGTAGCGGATAACACTGCTCTGCTCTCTAAATGTGGAATACTGACCTTTTCTCTCTTATCCTTCTCCATTTCCTCATCAAGTAGGATGTCAAACATGTTTTGCACTCTGGAGTCTGTGGAAAATGTGGTTTTGAGCTGTAGAGACAGGAAGTGTAAGCTTGATCATCCGCTACATATATGAAGTAATGTTTGACAAATACTCAAATCTGTATCATCTTAAAAACGCTTCCCCACTTTTTTTCTCCCCAGTTGTACCCGTCCAATTACCCTACTCTTCCAAGCCATCCCAGTCTCTGCTTCACCCCCTCTGCTGATCCGGGAGGCGCCCCGAACAACCAGAGGAGGCGCTAGTGCACCGGTCTCTGGTGTTGTATCACAGGGGCCTGTAAGCTGCTCTGTAAATTGTCATTGTACCTGCTGTAGTGTCACCAAGAAAGTAGCTGGACATGCACTGTGGGCTCAGTCTCCTGTTATTGTTTCTTTTAGCACAAGGGGCCATACCCCGTCATCTCGATAGGCTACTGACCTTGGCCTGAATCTCTTCCCCCAGCCTGCGAAGCGTCTCCAGAAAGGTCTTGTTCTTTGGTTCGAGGGTGGCACATCTCTGCACATCCTTGAACGCCATGTCCAGTTTGCCCAGCTTCTCCAGAGCTTGGCAACGCCGGTACAAGGCTTTAATATCTGCTGCATCCATGTCAATGGCTGAAGCAGAGCAAATGTAGATGAATATATACTAGCTGCAACGAGACTGCTTGACTTCGTGGACCTGATTAATGTGCATTGTGTATTTTGTTTCCCTACCTTTGGATGCGTCTGACGCTGCATTGGTGTAGTTTTCCTAAAAAAAATATTTTTATGAATATATATATATATATATATATATATGCATATATAGATAGATAGATAGATAGATTTGATAAGTTCAGAATGCAAGAGGGGTGATAAATGTACAAATGTGTGTTTGTTTCCACACTGAGTGTGTCTGTGGCTTGTTTGCTGAGTGGTTTACCTTCTTCAGGTAGCAGGCAGATCTGTTTCTGTGGATGACGGCCAACACCTTCTTGTCCTTGCATAGTTTTAAGGCTTTAGTGTAGCACTCAATGGCCTTGTCCACCTCTCCTGCCTGGAAATACTTGTTGCCTTCATCTTTTAACTGGACCGGCTCTCCCATCTAATGGAAAAATATGACTGGTGATTATTATTAATGACATTAGGTAAGTATATCTCACAAATACCTGTCAACGTCTATTTTTCATTCTTTTCTTTTTTTTGTCCGCCAGTTTCTTCTCACTCATTAAAACACAGCTGAATCACTTCCTCGGTGCCGTCACGCCGTGGCAGTATGTCATCTGCAGTCACAGAATATATCTACACACACGTCTACATTAAGCCAAACAAGTCAGAGAAGGCATAAAGCAAAGCCAGCTGAACAACTTTCTAGCTGTTTTGAGATTTACAGTACACTGCCTTTCTCTTCAATCTACTGTACTTCCTCAACAGAGTTCTACATGCAGGCTGAGGGCTGGCTCGCCGAGTTACTGATTTATTGATTTGTTTGTTTGGTGCATCTGGCAGTGCTACCTTAAGGTTAGTAAATCTCTTTCTTACCGTTTTCACTGCTCAGACACTTGCTGACCAAGTTGTCCTGTAGCAGATGGCCATGCACATGTTATCTCTGACTCTAAATGGCCTCCCCTCTTGCCTTATTTGGACATCGTCTCTCACCCAGCCGGGGCCTTGCCACAGATCCATCTTTCTTAACGGATAGTCGGCACGCTCCCCAACTCTACTGACAGGCAAGCATCTAGTCTGTCTGATTCTCTGTGCCCTTGCTAAGACTCTCATATGTACCCACACACCACTCAGCATGTACAAATAGAAAAGCAACGCCATCTGGACACCAAAAAGTACCTTTCAAAATGTTGTGTTCCCGCACTTGCTTGATACGCTCCAATCTTTTCTCCTGTTTTCCCCTCGATTAAGTAGTCTTGAGCCTCAGCCCCTGGTTGTTGTTTTGAACGTATTTTGTCTTATGTAACGTCCCACCACTACACTCTTATACTTATACTGGTTCTCCACGTGTTGGGACTGGGCCAAGATGTACCATCCTCACTTAGCGATGGGGGTCCGCTCAAAGCACATGGGAAACCCCACTGAGAAAACTTTGTCCCACGGGCTAAACTTTGCAATTCAATATTTTCTACCATTTTGTCCCTCAAAGACTTAAAGTAATATGAGCACAAGATGTAAGCACAGCAAATAAAAATTCAGTACGACGTCTGGCTTCACCCTCTGGAAAGGTGGTCTGCTCCCCATGATGGCTATTTAGGGCAGAGGTGCGACGACAGCTGAGAACTCACCAGCAAATGTCTATGAAGTCTGAGTGGCGGGGGGGGGGTGGAGGGTTGGGGCGGGGGGTGGAGGGCTGGGGGGCTGACAGCTGTGGGAACACAGAATAACCTGGCAGCTTCTGGAAGGAGAAGGAGCTCGAGTGTGATATGTGTGAATGTAGCCTGTTAGTTGGTGTGAGTGTATTTGCATGTGGAATAGAATAGAATACAATACAATAGAATGCAATACAATACAATACAATAGAACGGAATATAATAGAAAGGAATAGAATAGTATAGAATAGAGTAGAGTAGAGTAGAGTAGGTGGCATTGCATCAGATATTGTATCCTTCTACACTGCTTACTACTTGTAAAAAGTCCTGGCTGAGGACCTATGGGCCGGCTTGTCACCAACCCTTGTGCCTAAACACGCAATAAAGGTATCAAAATGGTGGCGATAAGTGCTGGATATTTTTAAGTGAAAAGGTGACTTAAATACTTAAAAGATGCAGCATTTAAGAAGCTCCTTCCTGACTGTCAAACTTTAAAACATGGTAGAACGGGAAGTTTTAGCTACTATTGCTGTCATAGATTCTGTTGGTAAAGGTCCTCTTTATGCTCTGTCTGCTGATCCGCTTAGTAGCCCCAAAACATTTTTTCAAACTCGTTACCATATTTATCTAACTCGTTACCTGTCTCATTCTTCCATATTTATCAAACTCGTTACCTGTCTCATTCTTCCATATTTATCTAACTCGTTACCTGTCTCATTCTTCCATATTTATCAAACTCGTTACCTGTCTCATTCTTCCATATTTATCTAACTCGTTACCTGTCTCATTCTTCCATATTTATCAAACTCGTTACCTGTCTCATTCTTCCATATTTATCAAACTCGTTACCTGTCTCATTCTTCCATATTTATCAAACTCGTTACCTGTCTCATTCTTCCATATTTATCAAACTCGTTACCTGTCTCATTCTTCCATATTTATCTAACTCGTTACCTGTCTCATTCTTCCATATTTATCTAACTCGTTACCTGTCTCATTCTTCCATATTAATCAAACTTGAACCCTCCTCTGATGCTCCTGGCCTTAACTCCCCTTCCACCTGGTCTCTTGCATACACAGTATGCCTACCTTTCTTCTCTCCATCATGTCAGCCAGCTCTCTCCCTTTACCAGTCCTAGTGCCAACATTCAAAGTTCCGACTCTCACCTCCACACTCCTACCCTTCCTCCTCCCCCACTGCCTCTGGACATGCCTTCCCCCTCTCCTCCTTCGCCCAACAGTAGCATAGTTTCCACCGGCACCCTGCTGGTTAACAGTACCGGTGACAGTTGTTGGTAATCTGGGCCTCGACCGATCTGGTTTGGAAATCTTATTTATGATCCGCATATTTGATTTGGCAAAGATTTTACGCCGGATGCCCTTCCTGACGAAACCCTCCCCATTTATCCGGGCTTGGGACCGGCACTAAGAATGCACTGGCTTGTGCATCCTCAGTGGTTGGGTTATGGTCTTGGCTTTGTTTTCTTTCAATATTATCTTATATATCAAAGGTATACACTATATATATATTCACCTACCATCCACCTCACAGCTACATACCATATTATATACCTATGTTACAGCCACCACAATAACAGCAATAATTTGTAACCTGTATATAGCGGTTGTATGTGTATATACAATTGTATATACAATTGTACTGTGTCCTTAGCGTGGGGGTGGGGGGTCTGTGCTGATTCTGTCTACCTGTGTCCAGGCTCTAAGTGTACAAAGTCCTGCAGGGTGGGCAGGGGAGCATCAATGATTTTTTTTTTTTTGTGCTGTCCTCACTGTTTGCGGCAGTCTATTCCTATCCTGCTTTGTTGCTGCTCCGAACCAGACCATGATGGATGTGCACAGGACAGATTCAATGACTACGGTGTAAAACTGACTCAACAGCTCCTGTGGCAGACCAAATTTCCTCAACTGCTGCAGAAAGAACATCCTCTGCTAGGCCTTGAACTCCCCACTGACATCAGTGGGGAGTTCATTCCACCACTGTGGGGCCAGGATAGAACAGAACCGGGACCGGGTCGATCGGCAGCAGGGGCCTCTGAGCGACAGGGCAACCAGGCGTCCCGAGGCAGCAGAGCGAAGTGGTTGGGCGGGGGTGTAGGGCTTGACCATGGCCTGGAGATAGAAAGGAGCGGTTCCTTTCACTGCCCTGTAGACTAGCACCGGAGTCTTAAACTGGATGCGAGCAGCTACTGGGAGCCAGTGTAGGGACATGAGAAGGGGAGGTGTGTGGGAGAACTTAGGGGGGTTGAACACCAGACAAGCTGCAGCTTTCTGAACAAGCTCCAGAGGTCTGATGGCCGACGCTGGGGCGCCAGCAAGGAGGGAGTTGCCGTAGCCCAGCCGGGAGATGACCAGAGCCTGGATGAGCACCTGTGCCATCTCGTCGGTGAGGAATGGATGAATCCTCCTGATGTTATAGAGGAGAAATCTCCAGGAGCAAGCAACCGATGCAACCTTTTCAGCAAACGACAGTTGGTCGTCCAGGATCACACCCAGATTCCTTGCAGTCCGAGTTGGCGTCACCACGGTGTTGTCATGGTGATGGCCAGGTCTCGGTGTGGGCAATCTTTCCCTAGGAGGAACATCAGCTCTGTCTTGTCCAGATTGAGCTTCAGGTGGTGTGTCGCCATTCACTCCAAAATGTCAGTGAAGCACGCAGCAAAGTGTGTCTCTACTTGTGTGTCAGAGGGAGGAAAGGACAAGATCAGCTGGGTGTCATCGGCATAACAATGGTAAGAGAAGTCATGCGAGCGAATAACAGAACCCAGGGATGTCATGTACAGGGAGAAAAGGAGAGGACCCAGAACCGAACCCTATGGATCGCCTGTAGTCAGCCTGCGAGGCTCCGACACAGATCCCCTCCATGTCACCTGGTAGGAGTGACCCGTCAGGTAGGTTGCAAACATTGAGAGTGCAGAGCCTGGGACACCCAGCCCCTCGAGGGTAGAGAGGAGGATCTGGTGGTTGACTGTGTCGAACACAGCTGACAGATCCAGGAGTATCAGGACAGAGGACAGAGAGTTTGCTCTCGCAGAGTGCAGCGATTCTGTCACTGCAAGGAGGGCCGTCTCTGTCGAGTGACCCACCCTGAACCCAGACTGGTTGGCGTCCAGGAGGTTGTTCTGGTGGAGGTACCAAGAAAGTTGGTTAAAGACAGCAAGTTCGAAAGTTTTGGATAGAATGGGTAGAAGGGCAACCGGTCTATAGTTTTTGACATCAGAGGGGTTAAGTGATGGTTTCTTGAGAAGGGGGGTGACTCTAGCAGTCTTGAAGGCAGATGGAAAGCATCCTGCCTGGAGGGAGGTGTTGATGAGGTGAGTTAGATAGGGAAGGAGTTCAGCTGCTATAGACTGAAGAAGAGGGGAGGGGACCGGGTCAAGGGAGCATGTGGTGGGGCGACTGGATGTGATGAAATTTAGAACCTCGTCAGGGGAGAGGGGAGCGAGGTGGGATACGGTGGTACGTGGAGAGGTGAGGGAGGGTGCAGAGGGTGGGATAGTGCAAGCAGCACTAACTGGGTGGTGAGAAAAGGAGAATCTGATGTCGTTTACCTTCTTGTCAAAGAAGTTAGCGCAGTCATCAGGGAGAAGGTAGAACGTAGGAGGAGGAGGTGGGGGTTGAAGTGTAGAGAAGGTTTCAAAGAGTTTCTTAGGATTAGAGGCAGAGGATAGGATTTTAGAGCGATAGAAGGCAGCCTTAGCAGCAGAAAGGGAGGAGGAGAAAGTGGAAAGAAGAGATTGGAAGTTGAGAAGGTCCTCTGGGAGTTTGCCTTTTCTCCATTTGCGCTCTGCCACTCTCAGGCTCCGTCTGTCGGTAACATAACATCCCTCCACCCCTCGTTGAGCATAACTATTACTTTGAAATAAACTCCCACGAACACTCACAGATGAGTAAACATGGGTCTAACCAAATAACATCATTGTCACTGAAAGAGCAATATAAAAGCAGCTAACTCAGACTGAGGGTAGACTGCCCCAGCTCTGGTGGACTCAGAACAGGGATTGTAGTGCCCCAACAAGTTCTGGCCACTCTAACTACAAATCAAGTTTTTCAGGGGGGTTCCTTGACCTACAGGAATGTCGAGAGCCCTCGTACCCTATTTCCTCCTCCCTAACATCAGGCTGAGGCGGCTGCTCAGCTTCACTCCCCCCCCCCCCGACAGCTTGTGTGGTCGTCGTATCAAATCAATTCAAATCAAATCAATTTTATTTGTATAGCCCAATATCACTAATTAAAAATTGGCCTCAGTGGGCTTAACAGCAACACAACATCCTGTCCTTAGACCCTCTCATCAGATAAGGAACAACTCCCTAAAAAAAAAAAAAACCTTTAACAGGGAGAAAAAATAGGAAGAAACCTCAGGGAGAGCAACAGAGGAGGGATCCCTCTCCCAAGAGGGACAGTGTGCAATAGATGTTGTGTTTACAGAATAACAGATAACAGAATTATGATGGACTTATAAAATGTATGAAGAATATGATGCACAGGATGCCAAGCAGTGCCCAGACGCCATCGGAACAGTCCAGGACCCAAGCCACGCGGCCAGCATCATCATGTAAAAAAAAAAATTATATGGATTTATAAGAATAAGATGTGATGAGGGGAATGGCAGGCACCATCCAAGTGGTGACCACCATCCCCACGGAGACCTGGAGGGAGAACCGACTGCACATGCACACAAGGGAGACTCACATGACACCATTCAAACACAGAAAAGAGAAAGGAGAAGACATCATTCAGAGAGAGAGAGAGAAAAGACATGTTAGAGAAGAGAACAGTTTGCAATAGTCATTAGCCATAATCAATTAAGTCATCAATTAGTCATAATCTATACTCTATAAACTATAACTCTATAATCTCGTTGGCAGAACACTGGTTGGTAAATTCATTGAGCCAGAAAACCGACCCACCATCCTGTACAGGTTGTGAAGCACTCAACTTAAAGGCAACTAATTGTAGGATAAGGTAAAAAGATGAGTTTTAAGTTTGGATTTAAAGGACTCAACAGACTCTGATGGTCTGATGGCAGCAAGCAGGTTATTCCACAACAATGGAGCCCAATAGGAAAAGGCCCTGCTGCCACCAGCTGACTTCTTTTTAACTTTGGGTACACACAGGAGCCCTGTGTTTTGAGAACGAAGTGCTCGAGATGGCATGTAAGGTTTAAGGAGATCAGACAGGTAGGATGGGGCAAGCCCATGTAGGATTTTATAAGTCAGCAGAAGCACCTTGTATTCTGATCTAACATGGATAGCACGCCAATGAAGGGAGGCAAGAATTGGTGTAATATGGTCAAGTTTCCTAGTTTTAGTTAGGATTCTAGCAGCAGCATTCTGAACCATCTGAAGACTTTTAGTACTAGAATGTGGCAGACCTGAGAACAGAACATTACAGTAATCAAGTCTGGATGAAACACATGCATGTATTAGAGTCTCTGCGTCAGCCATGGAGAGAAAAGGCAGAATTTTAGCTATGTTACGTAAGTGAAAAAAGGCTGTCTTGGTGATTTCTTTAATGTGCTTATCAAAGGAAAGGCTAGGATCAAACGTAACACCACGATTTTTGGCTGCCACGCTTTGTGAAACCACAGAGTTGTCGATTGTTATCGTTACTTGATCAAATTGGTGTCTGTGTCTAGCAGGGCCAATGACTAGCATCTCGGTTTTATCTGAATTTAAAAGCAGAAAGTTAAGTGACATCCAGTTCTTCACAGTAGCCAAGCAGGCCTCTAAGTTAGTGATTTGAGTATGATCATCAGCCCTTATAGGCACATACAGCTGAGTATCATCAGCATAGCAATGGACATTTATTCCATAACTGCGTATAATTTGGCCAAGAGGTGAACTGTAAAGAGAAAAGTAGAGGGCCAGGAACTGAGCCCTGAGGCACACCATATTTAACGTCAGAAAATTTTGATATATCACTATAGCAGACGCAATGTGTTCTTCCAGATAAGTAGGACTTAAGCCAAGAGGGAGCCAAGCCAGAGACACCAAAATTACAATTTAATCTATCTAATAGTATACAGTGATCAATGTGTCAAAGGCTGCACTGAGGTCCAGTAGTAGAAGCACAGAAGTGGAATCAGAGTCTATAGCTAGCAAAAGATCATTCACCACTCTGGTCAGAGCAGTTTCAGTGGAGTGACAGGGCCTGAAAGCTGACTGAGAAGGTTCATATAGATGGTTTTCTTTTATATGGGTCAAACGTTGTTGATACACACCTCTCTCTGGTACTTTAGAGAAGAATGGAAGATTAGAGACTGGCCGATAGTAAGAGACCCTGGATCGAGGTGAAAGTTTTTTTAAGTAGAGGTTTAACCACAGCGGTCTTAAAACTGCTGGGAACAATGCCAGTAGTAAGAGATAAATTAACGATGTCTAGCATTGTAGGTCCCAGAAAATGCCAGAAGTCTTTAAAAAGTTTTGCTGGTAAGGGATCAAGTAGGCAAGTAGTTGGTTTAGAAGCTGACACGAACTTAGTCAAAGTGTCAAGAGAGATAGTCTCAAAAGCTGTAATAACTGGAACTGTCAGTGACTCATTGTGTAGATATTAATTTTGTAAGACAGGATCTGCAGGAGTAGATGGAGTTGAAGAACTAATTTTGTTTAAGATCTCATCAACCTTATTGCAGAAAAAAAAATCGAGAAATTCATGGGCTGTGAATGGTGAGCAGCTAATAGACGGCTGCTTTTTAGTAAGTTTAGATACAGTGTCGAAGAGAAATCTGGGGTTATGTTTATTAATATTGATTAAGTGAGAGAGATATGTCGCGACCGAGGGCTACTTCCCACACCACAATAACCAGATCCACCCAATACACAGGCAACACGCAAGAACACTAATAAATTATTACAAATTGTTTATTCATACAAGGCACAAATAACACAGGACACATCTTAAGTTAAACCACATCAATCTGGAAACCGCAAATTCATCCCACGTATACAGCAGTGCATCTACTCCACACCACAAGGGGGGTAATCGACCCAATGTCAGCAGGTGGCAACAAATACACTCTTGCAGTTCCCGCCACACTAATAGCAGCCACAGAGTCCACAGTCACTCAATCTAGACTGGTGGCGTCACGTTCCAGGGCGTAAATGGAATGGTGCCGTCTCGATCAGGCCGAACGCCCCCAGCTGGCGCTTCAGTGTGAGTGTAGTCGCTCGAGGCTCCGCCCCCAGCTACAGAGGAAGCACAACAACAGGGCTCAGTTTCACAGCCTCACCGAGCAGAGGACTAAAACTGGCAATGGGACAACACCAACAGAATGGAAATACAACTTCCCTTCATCTGGACGAGTCGAGAGCGTTGTGCACAGAATGGTCACCCATCGCACGTCTCCTCGTTCCACTTCCCGGATGTAGCGCACGTCTGATGAACACCGGTCTCCTCGGCAGTAGGCTACGGTCAACACACAGCAATCAGGACGACAATCGGCCGCTTTTAGCGCAGCGATTACAACATTAAGTAGATGGGAATGCAGCGCCAAGGTTCCTGAATTAAATACTGTAACGTGCATGGATAAGTAGACACGCTGGCCGCCGGCTGGCGGGTCTGACCCTTTAGTCGAGCGGTTAGCGATGTCTCCTGCGGTGCGGGTGGTACGGGTTCGCTTCCCGGCCGCGGCAGTTCCTGTGGTTGCGTTGTCCCCCGAATTCGCTACAATACTTGCAATCGCTCTCTCGGCGCCGGTCCCACCACTGTCGTCCGTCCGGCTTCCGCATCACAGCTCCTTGCCGGTATGCTCCTTTCCCTCGTTCATCATACTGCTCGTTTTATGAAGGGAAGCAACCTATCCCGGTCCAGTGTTCACTCACTCATCAAGCAATCAATCAGTCATTAGAGCCATTGCAATTAGTCCTTAACACAGGCGAGTGTCCATTTTCAGTTACAAGAAAGTCTCTCACAGCGAATCCACATACAGTCCATAAGCACAGATAGACCCCCCGCGACATATAAAACTCACTCATAAGAGTCACATTACAATAATAATAACTACAACTTATATTCACATAATTGACTATGAGCCAGGACACTTGACAGATACGTCGTTTTTGCAGCAGATAAAGCACGTCTGTATTTCAATAAACACCATGCCACGATAGATAAAAAACTTCCAATTTTGATTTTCACCATTTATGTTCCAGTCTCCTGCAGGTCCGCTTAAGAGCACGTGTCTCGTCATTAAACCAGAGTGTAGGCCTCTTTAGTCGCCTAGCTCTGGTAGTGAGAGGTGCAACTGAATCGAGGAGACTAGAGAGGGCCACATTTAAGTCACCAGTGAAATTTTCAACAGAGTCAGTTACAACAGTGAAAGGAGCCAAGACTTCAGGCAGCTGCTGGCCAACTGCAGCTACAGTGGAGGGACCAATGAGGCGAGTCGCAATTACATCTGTGCTGACATTAACTGGACAGGCCAATAATGCTTCAAATTTGATGAGAAAATTATCTGACAGCAGATGTGGTTGGTAAGACATTCAGATCAGAAACAGCTATTCCTTTAGATAAAACCAAATCAAGGGTGTTACCACTGCAATGAGTCGACTCTTGAACAAACTGAGTGAACCCAAAAGTATCAACTAGTGCCAGAAAGGCTTTACTTAGAGGATCAGCAGCCTTATTCAGATGAATATTGAAATCACCAAGAATTAGATTCTCATCAGAGTGAGTAACAAGGCCTGAGACAAATTCTCCAAATTCTTCAAGAAATAACGAGTAACAGCCAGGAGGCCGGTAGAGTATCACAATTTGGACTGAGCCGAGTCTGTTCATAGCTGAGGGAGATGGACCAAGAATAAGAGACTCAAAAGACCGGAGTTTAGATTCGAGTCTAGAAGTCAGATTGAAAATAGATTTATATATTAAGGCAACACCCCCATCTTGTTTATTTGCCCGAGCTACATGGGCATAAGTATATCCGGGTGGGGAAGCTTCATTTAAGGGAAGGAAAACATTTGGTCTCAGCCATGTTTCACATAACCCAATCATATGAAAACTATGTTCAAGAATCAGATCATTTATTAGTAAGGATTTGGTAGACAGTGATCTGATAGTTATGAAACCAAATTTAAGCGACTTGTGGAAGTGATCAGTAGTAGGCAGAACTTTAGAGCCAGTAATAGGTGAAAGATTAATTGGAATTAGACACCTTGTTGACAGTTTTGGCCACCAACGCTTTGGACAATATGTGGTCACATTCTTGATAACATTAGCTGTTTGGTTTTGTAGATTATTAGGTACTTTGTCGCACATCTCACCACTACCAGTGGTAGGAATAATTACTAGATTATTGTGATTCACAGATTTAGGAGAGGAGCGCTTGAGAGCAATACAGCAGGGTAGGGAGACAATCTCAATGTTATAGACCAAGCTATCAGGCTGATAATCTACACTATGAGAAATTCCCTGACTAACATTAATTAAACTACTTGACTCCACATCCGCACTAGATTAAACCTAGCAGGCTCTCTAATCACCTTCAACCTGCTGAATGATAAGTCCCTAGTCTCAAACTAAACATAAACAGCTATCTATATTGCTAGACAAAAGAGCGGTGCCGTCCCCAGTAGGGTGAATGCCGTGTGCTTTCAGCAGGTAAGGGCAACCCCAGAAAGAAGGCCAGTTATCAACGAAGTTGAATCCCTGCTCATTACAGTAACGAGCCAGCCAGCAGTTCATTGAGGTGAGCCTACTGTACATCTCATCAGTACCCCTCACAGGTAAGGGACCAGAGACAATTAATGGATGCCGACACATCTTTCTGGCAAACTCGAGTATTCTGACTAGGCTGGCTTTTGTGATCTCTGATTGCTTCATCCTTGCATTATTGGTGCCGACATGAATAACAATGTTGCTGAAAGTAGTGGTGCAGTGTGCCTGGGTTCCCTGACTCTCCCTTCGTGATGCCAGCACCCTAAGATTATCTTCTATGTTGGAGACTCTGGCCCCGGGTAAACAGTGAACAAAGGCTGGCGAAGCTAATCTAACATTGCGGGTAATGGAGTCTCCTATCACTAGCGTGCGTTGCTTTACTCTGTCGACAGAAGGGGGAGAAGCACGATGGCCGGTAGGACTACCAACAGGGCTGGTGAGTGGTGAAAACTGGTTTGCAGTCAGGAGAGGTGACTGCAGACCAGGCCACATGACCGGTGGCTTGCTCCTTCGAGCCTTCCCACGCCGGTAACCAGAGACAAACTCTGCCACATCTGCCGACGAAGCTGGGCTAGTGCTAACAATAGCAGGTGTGCTGTCAGGCCCGGGGCTACTGAGCTAGTGCTAACAATAGCAGGCCTGCTGTCAGGCCCGGGGCTACTGAGCTAGTGCTAACAATAGCAGGCCTGCTGTCAGGCCCGGGGCTAAGGCTATCTGGAGTGCCCGTCACATCTAACGTAATCCTAGCCAAAAGCAGCTGCTCTAACTCACGGACACGTCCCTCTAGTAGAGACAATCTGTCTGTAACTATGGAGCAGTCACCACACGCCATCATTTTAACGAGGCTGCTTTGACTGCGAATGTAATAGAGCTAACTGCTAAGCTAGGCTAAGCTCAAGCTAGTAACAAAGTAGGAACGAGAAGCTGCCTACTAAACACAAGATTCATATAAGAAAGAAAACTAGAGAATCTATCGATAAGTGAGCTAAGCACAGAAAATAGCTAAATTGCTTACTAAGGCAGAAGCTGGAAACAGCTGGCAGTGATCATTCAACTCGGTGGAAGTGGGCGGATCACGTCTCTGAGAAAATAACCAGGCCTCTATGGCTGTACCTGGTCCCCAGGCTCTGTATACGGTGGCTGAGTTGACTGATCAGCTCGATAGCCATCAGTGTCCCAGTCAGCCTCGGGGTTTTACCGTGGTCTTCCTTGACCAGGTGGCGTCTGTCTGACTCTCTTCTTAATAACAGGTGGTCTACATGACATCTAAGCACCTGGCCTTCCACCTCCACTCTGTAGGAGAGAGGACCTGTGCTGGTGATCACCACCCCGGGTAGCCATTTCTTATGGCTTGTAAAATCCCTTACCCACACTTCTGCACCTGATGCCAGTGTTCTGGTTGGCCTGATGCTGTTTTTTCTACAGATCATGTGCTCTTGGTTCTGGAATACTTTAGCATGGACATCCGGTCTTAGCAGGTCAAACCTGGTTCTGACAGGACAGCCGAATAACATCTCTGCTGGTGACCTGCCTGTTTTTGCATGTGGTGTTGATCTGTATGCTGCCAAGAACCTTGATGTGCGCATCTTTAGCAATCCTCCTGATCCCACAGTTTTCTTCAGGGCCCGCTTAACTGTTTGGACAGCTCTTTCAACTAACCCATTTGTGGAAGGCTTGTAGGGAGCAGATGTTATGTGTCTTACGCCATTGGATGTCAAAAATGCCTTAAACTCAGCACTCATGAAAATTGCTGCATTGTCTGACACAATCGCATGGGGAAGGCCATGAGTGCTGAACATCTCCCTTAGGTGCTCAGTTGTTGCTGCTGACGTGGCTATTCGGACAGGGTAAACTTCAAGCCATTTCAAATGCATGTCTACTGCTCTTAGGAACGTTTCCCCCAGAAATGGACCTGCATAGTCTATGTGAATATGTGTCCATGGTTTGCCAGGCCATTCCCAAGGTGAGACTGACGCTTGGGGAGGTTTGTTGTGTACTTGTTGACATGTGGTACAGGCTTCCACTTTAAATTCTTATTTCATTATCCAATCCAGGCCACCAAACATGAGCTCTGGCTGTTGCCTTCATTCTCGAGATTCCTGGGTGTGGTTCATGAAGCTCCTCCAGCAGGGTTTCACGAGCTTGTGGTGGCACCACAACACAGAGCCCCCAGAGTAGAATACCATCTTCTACACAGAGCTCAGCCTGCCTTCTGAATAACGGACGTAAAACCTCAGCTGGGCAGGTGGCAGGCCATCCCTCTTTGACGAAGCGACACACTTTAGCAAGCAAACGATCCCTACAAGTCCACTGCTTCAGCTGATGACTGGTAATAGCAGCAGTCTGAAGCTGTTTCAATAAGCATTTCTGGGAGGGGAAGCCTGTTGAGGCCATCAGCATTTGCAATGGAGGGTCCTGGCCTGTATTTGAGGACATACTGATATTGAGCCAGTAGTAGTGCCCAGCACTGAAGGCGCGGTGATGCAGCTGGCTGAATGTTTTTTAGCTCAACTAGTAGACCTAGTAGGGGCTTGTGGTCAGTTTGGATGGTGCAGTTACGGCCATACACGTATTGGTGGAACTTCTTCACACAAAAATTACAGCTAGCACTTCTCTCTCCAGCTGAGAGTAGTTCTTTTCTGCTGGCGACAATGAGCGGGATGCAAAACAGATAGGCCTCTCAGAGTTGTCCTTCATCCTATGTGACAAAACTGTTCCAACTCCGTACGGGGAGCCGTCACATGTTATGATCAGGGGCAACTGTGGGTCATAATGTGCCAGCAGTGTCGATGCTGACAGTAGGTCCTTGGACTTCTGGAATGCCTCATGCTGTTGAGATCCCCACATCCATTTTACTCCTGTCTTGAGGAGGTAATGAAGTGGGGCTAAGACTGATGACAAATCCTGAAGAAACCGCCCATAGTAATTAATCATTCCTAAGTAAGCCCACAGCTCTGTCACATTTTTGGGCTCTGGGGCTTCTTTGATGGCTCTTACTTTCTTCTCCAGGGGCTGGAGACTGGTAGCAGATACCCTGTGTCCAAGATATTCAACTGCTGGAGCCATGAACTCACATTTGGGCTTTTTCAGCCTGAGTCCTGCTTCCTCTCGTCATGTTAAGACCAGGTCCAGCTTTCGAAGGTGATCTTCTGTCACTCCCGTGATGAGCACATCATCCAGGTATACCGCTGTGTGTGGGATCCCGGCCAGTTAAGTTCTCCATTGTCCTCTGAAAAATTGCACAGGCTGATGAAACCCCAAAAGGGAGATGTGGTTACTGAAATAAACCCTTGTGAGTGTTAATCATCGCTTGCGTGAGTCTTCCATCAACACCAACTGTTGGTAGGCATGGGACATGTCTAGTTTGGAGTAGCTTCTGCCTCCTGCCAGTTTGGCAAAAAGTTGCTCAATTCGTGGCAAGGGGTATTGCTCCAGTCTTGAAGCTAAGTTTGCAGTCAGCTTGTAGTCTCCGAAAATTATGACTGTATTGTCTGGCTTCAGCACAGGCACGATGGGTGCAGCCCAGTCTGAGTGTGTTACAGGTTCGATGACTCCTGTTGCTCGTAGCCGGCCTAGCTCTGCTTCAATCTTTGATCGCATGGCAAATGGCACGGGTCTGGCCTTACAATAGCGAGGGTTTACAGTCTGATCAATACGGAAACGCACTTCCACCCCTTTTAACGTCCCAAGTTCATCTTTGAAGATATCATCATGTTTGAAGAGAACATGTTGCAGCTCGCCATCTGCAACCCTGAAAATTGGCTTGAAAAGCTCTTTCCAGTCAAGCCGCAACACACCCATCCAGTCCCGTCCCAGCAGATTCGGACCTCGGCTGCGGACTACCAACACGTTCAGTTTTAATGTCTGACCCTTATAGTGCACATCCACCTTAGTTTTGCCTTGGACATCGACCTTCTCCCCCGTGAAAGACCTCAGCACGACTGCGGAAGGCTGCAACTCCAACCCTGGGACCGTGGCTTGCAGTCTGGTAAAACATTCCTCACCTATGACTGTGCAAGATGCTCCCGTGTCCACTTCAAAATGCACGATGCTCCCGTGTCCACTTCAAAATGCACTGGGCATTTGTTCAGCTCCACTGTTATCACTAGTGGACCATGTGGTCTCTCTTTCAGCGCCAAAAGGCAATCAGCCTGTTCCTCCCCTTCCTCTACAGCCGACGATGGACAACACTCTGACATGAGATGAGTTTTCCTTGAGCGCAGCGTCGGAATCTGCTTGCCTTTGTCCCTTATCTGCTGCCTACACACATGGGCAATATGACCCCGTTTTTTACAGTAATGGCACTCTAAGTCTTTAAACCTGCAGTTGTCAGCTGTGTGTGGATCCCCACAGCGGTAGCATGTTGTTGACTTTGTCCGTTGTCGTGCATGTGTAACTGACACTGGGTTTTCTACCTGATTAACTTGGGATACAGGCTGCAGGGTTTGTGCACCTTTATCTGCTGCTTCCAGTGCTATGGCTGTATCATGGGCAGACTTCCATGTCAAATCAGAGATTGCCAGTAGGCGGCGTTGCATCTGCTCACAGCCTATGCCCCAAACGAACGGATCTCTCAGTCGCTCCTCTATGTATTACCGAAGCTACACTGTTTTAATCTAACCACGTGTGATAAAACGGCTTCACCTGCCCCTCTTGTACAGGACTGACATTTAAATCGCTCCACAATTTCATTTGGCTTGGCATCGAAACGCTCACCTCACCTACACGTTTAACTAGGACCGCAAACGTGACTTCCGTTGGTTTCAGTGACACAAGCAGACCCACTCTTAGCCCGCGCAGTGTGCTGCCGCACGCAGGCAGTACAGGGAAATGACCCGTTTCGTCCTTTCTTCCGTTACCTCATTTGCCTCGAAGTAAAACTCCGGTGTGTCCACGTATCTACTCCAGTTTTCCGAAGTTGGGTCAAATGCATCCACTTTTCCAAAGGCCGACATCGTCAGTCTCGTTTTGTCACCGGTGCTTCAGCTGGTTCCACTCTCACTGGCCGCGCCCCCTCCTCGCGCGTGACGTCACTTCGCCTTCTTGTGGCTCACGTGGTTCTCGATATGCTACGTTGTTTCTTAGCGTCGCTTCACCTCGTCGCCGGTGGTCTTTCTGCGGTAAGCCCCCCACATGTCAGACAGCAGAGACGCCGCGACGGCTCAGGGACCGTCTGCATCAGCGGTTGGTGCTACAACGCCTCGTCCGGAGGGGGGAGGGGGGAGGGAACTCCGCTGCACGTCATCAAATGCTCACAGCGGAACCCACCAATCTTATGATTGGGTAGGGGCTTGAGTAGGGGCTAGTCCAGTTTAGGAACAGCGGGAAACAGTAGAGTGACGTTAGACGCAGCTCGGGCCTTCGGCCCTCCCACCTTTACTACCCAACTCTGAGTCAACGTGGACTGTAAAAGACGCACAACTCGAGAACTATAAAGCTAGCGTTAAACAACACTAGCTAGCAACACAAGCCCTGGTTCCGCTGTGAGCGTTTGATGACGTGCAGCAGAGCTCCCTCCCACCTCCCTCCGGACGAGGCACTACCTCCCTCCGGACGAGGCGCTCCCTCCCTCCCACCTCCCTCTGGACGAGGCACTCCCTCCCACCTCCCTCCGGACGAGGCACTACCTCCCTCCGGACGAGGCGCTCCCTCCCTCCCACCTCCCTCCGGACGAGGCACTCCCTCCCACCTCCCTCCGGACGAGGCACTACCTCCCTCCGGACGAGGCGCTCCCTCCCTCCCACCTCCCTCTGGACGAGGCATTCCCTCCCTCCCACCTCCCTCTGGACGAGGCATTCCAGCACCGACCTACATCAGCTCTTTCTTTTCCTCGCTGCTTTTTTACATGTCATTTTCTTACTTCTCCCTTCTACTGCCCCCCCCCCAGTGGGTGGCAGACTAACTACAAGATATAACACTATCCCAGCAGTCATTGGGCGGCAGGCAGGTAGACACCCTGGACAGGCCGCCAGTCCATCACAGGGCCCACACATTCACACCTAGGGACAATTTAGTATGGGTCAGGTGAAATAAAGACTTGTGCCACTTTAATGTGTCATGTTTGAAGTTGGTTGTGGCTATAATGAATTTAGTGTCGCCAGCACTGGAAACACCACCATGAGACATGTCACACAAAAACATAATGTATGTCATTACCTTATTGTCACTTAAAAACCTCTAATATTTTTGGGCTTTTTGGCTCCGCAGTCCAGATAAAAATGACAAAAGCTCATCGCACAGGTCGCACACCCTCTCCAACACACGGCCTTTGCTCAGGCAGCAAACATTACTATGCTGCAAAAGATCCTGGTGCTCCGCTGACATGTCCTCCAGCAGTGCTCTGGAAAGGTGATGTTGCAGACTAGAACTCCCGTGAACAAGTTACCAGTCTCATTACAGTGTCCACCGCCTCTTTCATTTCCCACACAGTTTAGCGCACACTGATTTGTGAATAATGAGCAGGATAGGCGGTTTGGATAATGGATGGATGGATGGATGGATGGATGAAATGCTAAGAGCGCGGGGTTAACAGTGGCAAGCCTGCTTAGGAGGCCCTTGTGTTGTTCCACCATTGGTGGAGCCCCATCAGTGGCAACAGACTGTTTTGCTCACATCCAAGCCATTCTTCTCAAAGAACTGTGTGGATTCATTAAAGATGATTTCCCCAGTTGTGCGCCCAGGCAGAAGAAGCAAACAAAGTAATTCTTACCAGAAGGTCTTCCCATCAAACAAATCTTGTGAACACAGGGCATCGCTGGTTCGAATCCCCGCGTTACCTGCGGCTTGGTCGGGCATCCCTACAGACACAATTGACCGTGTCTGCGGGTGGGAAGCCGGATGTGGGTATGTGTCCTGGTCACTGCACTAGCGCCTCCTCTGGTCGGTCAGGGTGCCTGTTTGGGGAGAGGGGGAACTGGGGAGAATAGCGTGATCCTCCCACGCGCTATGTCCCCCTGGCGAAACTCTTCACTGTCAGGTGAAAAGAAGCGGCTGGTGACTCCACATGTATGGGAGGAGGCATGTTTTAGTCTGCAGCCCTCCCCGGATCAGTAGAGGGGGTGGAACAGCGACCGGGACGGCTTGGAAGAGTGGAGTAATTGGCTAAGTACACTTGGGGAGGGAAAAAAGGGGGTAGGGGACTTCACCAACCACATCAGCTGCACAGGTTTTAATCAACTCAGCATCAGCGAATGGCGTCTTAGCTTTAACAAGGTTCCAGGAAACATGTAATGATGGAGCTTTTGCACTCTCGTGCCGATGTTGCTTTCCAAATAGTAGAAACGGGGGTGCTTGTTTTGTGTTATATTTGCTATTTTCTGTTTGCAGTAATCAGATTTAGTGGGGTAGCTGGCACTAACACTGGCAGCATGCATAGTGTTGAAGTGCCGCTTGAAATGATCTGCTGTGCAGACAGCTACGGTCTGCATGCGTGGCACGCATGTGGGTTTGGTATTGGCCTGGTCCAATAAAATAAAACAAAACTGAACAGTCCAGTCAGATTTCAACTGACGGTTTTCCTGGTCGACTTTCCGCTTTTTCACGCATGCAGGCCATGTTCTTGGTTTAGGACAGTCATCTTTGACTCAGCTGGTGGGTGGCTCTGTGTAGTCTAGGATCGTAGAGAGCGCGGAGCACGTCTTACGTCTACGAGCGCTCTACGGCATAGGTCAAGTGTACGGTGTGGGATGAGGTCCAAATAAAGTAGAGCAGCATGCAATTTATTTCACGTTATGACAGGTGCGTTAGTGCCAATGAGTCGGCGCGGGCCAGACATTTGGCTCTCGTGGGCCGGACCTGGCCCGCGGGCTGCTTATTTGCGTTCACGGTCCTATAACATTTCTAACACACACAACTGCATGTGCGAAACACTAGATGGAAAATAATGCGCTGCTGCTTGGACATGTGGAAAAATATCACTTTGTTTAAACTCATGTTTTCCCACTTTGTCCTTGTTTTCGCTGAACTAGTTTTCATCCTTTTCTTCACTTACTCTCTTTTTATTATTTTGAGAAAATATCACATTTCACAGGAAGTTGAATCAATCGGCCCCGTGATGGCCTGGCAGCCTGTCCAGGGTGTCTCCCTGCCTGCCGCCCAATGACTGCTGGGACAGGCTCCAGCATCCCCGCCACCCTGAGAGCAGGATAAGCAGTTTGGATAATGGATAAAAATGGTTAAAAACAGTAAAAAAAATCATTGGATGCTAAAAGGGGTTAAAAAAGGGTTAAAATACTGAAAAGCCTGTAATTCATTCATTGTTTATTAATTCATTTGTTGTTTATTTACTTCTTTAGTGGTAAAAGTTATCTGGGATCTACGAAACAGTCATCTGCTAGCCGCAGATCGATTACTTATGCCTGCCTTTGTGCAGTAGGGGGAGCTCTTGCTGTTTTCTTCACTTGTGATAAAGCCTTTAGCGGAGAAACGCCGCTTGTCATAGTTCTTCCCCTTTCCAGGGTGTAACAGGGAGGTCTGGGATTCTCAATATAAAACTGAGCTGAAACAGGGAGGTCTGGGATTCTCGATACGAAACTGAGCTGAAACAGGGAGGTCTGGGATTCTCAATACGAAACTGAGCTGAAACAGGGAGGTCTGGGATTCTGAATACGAAACTGAGCTGAAACGGGGAGGTCTGGGATTCTCAATGCAAAACTGAGCTGAAACAGGGAGGTCTGGGATTCTCAATAAGAAACTGAGCTGAAACAGGGAGGTCTGGGATTCTCAATACGAAACTGAGCTGAAACGGGGAGGTCTGGGATTCTCAATGCCAAGCAGCAAGACAGGAGGCACAAACAGCCGGTTCGGCGGGCAGCTGGCTGGAGGTTGACAGTTCACATTGGCCTCGTTGACCCTTCTCTCAATGTCCCAAGTGACAGAACCCACAACACACGAAGGAGAAAGAATGGGAGTAGGATCTTTACAAGTGTTCTCAGAGGGAAACAAACGGGAGAGAGCATCAGGCTTTAAGTTCTTGGAGCCAGGGCAATAAGACAGGGTGAAATGGAGCCGGTTGAAAAAGAGAGCCCACCTTGCCTGCTGAGAGTTAAGCCTCTTGGCCGTCCTCAAGTACTCAAGGTTTTTATGATCCGTCCAGACGAGAAAAAGCTGTTCGGCCCCCTCCAACAAGTGCCTCCACTCCTCCGAAGCCACCTTGATGGCAAGCAGCTCATGGTTGCCAACATCATAGTTTCTCTCCGAGGCCGACAGCTTGTGGGAAAGAAAGGCACAGGAGTGTAGCTTATTGTCCTTAGCCGACCTCTGAGAGAGAACAGCTCCCACCCCCACATTGGAGGCATCCACCTCCACCACAAACTACAGGTTGGGGTCAGGCAACGTGAAGACAGGCAAGCTCAGCCCGGGGGTTCCACTGGAAGCTAAGCTTAGAAGAGGTCAGTGCATGAAGGGGGGCAGCAACAGAACTAAAATTCCTGATTATCTTTCTGTAAAAGTTAGCAAACCCCAGGAATCGTTGAACCTCCTTATGGCTAGTGGGAGTGGGCCAATCCACAACAGCGCTAACCTTTTCTGGGTCCATCCTGACCTCCCCTTCAGACACAATGAACCCCAGGAAGGACACAGAGGGCACGTGAAACTCACACTTCTCAGCTTTGACAAAGAGTTGGTGGTGGAGGAGGCGCTGGAGGACCCGCCGGATGTGCTGAATGTGAGTTTGCTCATCAGGGGAGAAGATTAAGATGTCGTCCAGGTAAACGAAAACAAACTCATCCCAGAGGACGTCGTTCACCAGGGCCTGAAAGACAGCTGGGGCATTGGTAAGTCCAAACGGCATGACCAGGTACTCGTAATGACCACTGGGAGTGTTAAATGCTGTCTTCCATTCATCCCCCTCCATTATTCTAACTAGGTGATAAGCATTCCGTAAATCCAGTTTAGTGAAAACCTTAGCACCATTTAGTAGTTCAAAAGTCGTGGAAATTAAAGGGAGGGGGTACCCGTTGCGAACGGTTATCTTGTTGAGTCCTCTGTAGTCAATGCAAGGCCGCAAGGTTTTATCCTTCTTGTCAATGAAGAAGAATCCAGCGCCAGCGGGAAAGGAGGAAGGCCGAATAATCCCTGCAGCCAGGGATTCCTCAACGTACTTTCTCATGGCCTGGGTTTCAGGAGCTGACAGGGAATACAGGCGACCCTTGGGTAGTGAAGTTCCTGGGAGCAGGTCAATGGCGCAGTCATAGGCCTGGTGCGGAGGCAAGGATATAGCACGGGCCTTGCTAAACACCTCCTTAAGGTCGTGGTAGCAGACGGGAACCCGGGAAAAGTCAGGAAACTCTGGATCCAGGCTGGGGGAGTTCTAGGTGTTAGGAGGTTGAAACTCAGGCAGGAAAGGTTGAGAGGGTGAGAAACAGTTCTGTGCACAAGTCTTTCCCCATGAAATTACCTGTCTTGTTTTCCAGTCTATATGAGGGCTGTGGAGTGTGAGCCAGGGGTATCCCAGGATAAGTGGGTGCTGAGGAGCTCGAAAGACATGAAAGCTGATTCTTTCGGTGTGAGAGTCGGGAAAAGACAGGTGCAGTGACTGAGTGCGATGGCTGACCTTACATAATAGCCTGCCGTCCAGGGCACTGGTATCCAGGGGCTGGTTGGGGCGGAAGGTTTTGAGGCCCAGCTTCCTGGCTAGATCAAAGTCCATTAGGTTAGCATCTGAGCTGGAATCAACTAGGACTGGAGGCTTAAGAGAACACGCAGGGGAGATGAGAGACACTAGAGGTTGCAAACGAGAGGTGTTAGAAACAGTCAAAGTACGGCTCACCAGTGCCCTCACCTTCACTGGCGAGCCCGGTCTTTTAACGGGCAGAAGGCGATGAAGTGACCCAGTTGGCTACAGTAGATGCAGCAACCCTCTGAAACTCATCGCTGGCATTCCTCTGGGGTCAGGTGGGTTCAGCAAAGCTGCATAGGTTCCTCCGTGTCTGGGGGAGGCGCTGTGATAGAGTCAGCAGGAGGAGTGCATCGCCAGGAAGAAGAAGAGCTGCTGACCTGTTGCCTCCACTGGAGAGGCGGGGAACTGCAGGGTCTGGTTCTGCCTCTCTCTCTAATACAGACGCTTGTCAATCTTTATAGCTAGGGCTATAAGGGAATCCAGCTCAGCAGTTAGGTCCAGGGGGGCTAACTGGTCTTTGAGAGTGTCAGAAAGTCCATCAAGAAAAGCATCAAACAAGTGGTCATTACCAGTACCTGGTCATGCCGTTTGGACTTACCAATGCCCCAGCTGTCTTTCAGGCCCTGGTGAACGACGTCCTCTGGGATGGGTTTGTTTTCGTTTACCTGGACGACATCTTAATCTTCTCCCCTGATGAGCAAACTCACATTCAGCACATCCGGCGGGTCCTCCAGCGCCTCCTCCACCACCAACTCTTTGTCAAAGCTGAGAAGTGTGAGTTTCACGTGCCCTCTGTGTCCTTCCTGGGGTTCATTGTGTCTGAAGGGGAGGTCAGGATGGACCCAGAAAAGGTTAGCGCTGTTGTGGATTGGCCCACTCCCACTAGCCATAAGGAGGTTCAACGATTCCTGGGGTTTGCTAACTTTTACAGAAAGATAATCAGGAATTTTAGTTCTGTTGCTGCCCCCCTTCATGCACTGATCTCTTCTAAGCTTAGCTTCCAGTGGAACCCCCGGGCTGAGCTTGCTTTCCACAGACTGAATACCAGCTTCACCTCAGCTCCTGTCTTCACGTTGCCTGACCCAAACCTGTAGTTTGTGGTGGAGGTGGATGCCTCCAATGTGACACTGGGGTTCATAAACCTCCAAGCATCTGAAAGCAAGAGGTGATCACTTATAAATGAGGTAGGCTTAAAACCCAATGACAACGAGGATGTGGGAGGCCCTCGATCCATGTCATCATCTGGAGCGTCATTTAAGGCCCCTCCAATGATAAAAAATAGGATCTTTGTACTTTCCTTTAAGGTCTGTCAGTTTTAAAGAGCGCTTAGAGAACATATCCTTTGCTTGAACTGTCCTATTTGGTCCATAAACATTGCAAATAATAAAAAAAAGATTGTCCACTTTTAAGACCAAAATAATCCACCGTCCTTCCTCCGAAATAACAGACTCCAGTACATCACCATCCAATCTATTTAGTAGCACTGCAACTCCAGCGGAATGATTTGAGCCATAAAAAAATACACTGTATCCCCCCACTGGGATTTCCAAAAACTTTCATCATCGCTACAGGAATGAGTTTCTCGTAAGAAAACTATATCTGCATTATAGTGGGGCAATATTCATAAGGATTGCGCATTTTTGTGATAAAAGCACCAAACTTGTTACATAATGAAATGTGAATAATGTCTCAAAAGTGACTGGGAACTTAGTTTTATAGTTTATAATATTGGTATCTCTGGAAAGGTAACATTCTCCTTTGTCTTGTCATAATGGCTGATATGAAATTTAGGGAGGCCACAGCCCCGCTAAAAGCGATCTAATAACGTCCATGCCTGCCATGGCCACTACGGGGTTAATTTTCTGTGGCTCCATATCCAAATTTCTTCTAAATATATTAAGCTACATATGTACCAAGTTTGACGCTCTTATCACAAAATGTATAATTTTTATGCTAAGCTGCCCCACTATTATGACGCCTACTAAAGAGAAAAACTGCCTTCCTTTTTGTGCTATGACGTAATCCCCTTACATTGATAGAACATAAATTTAATGCACCAAACTTAAAATTCGTCATACTTTAAGAAAATAAACTAACAAAAGATCAGCTGATGTCTGAAAAAACAAAACAAAACAAAACAAAACTTACTGTGGTAGAAAGATAATGAAATAGGTACTTACCAACAGTAAACCTCAACCATAACTTTAAGTAACAACCCACTCAATTGTGCATTTTAAACCATTTAGTATTATTAAGTCAATCCAACTGTGGCTTGTTTGCTGGAACATTGTGACTGTTAAACTCAATGTTAACTTAACAGGTCACCATTTTTCCTTCAATATAAGCTTGTGCACTACGAAAATCGGCACATTTTCCTTGCTTTCTGGCTGCTTCCACAAGTGGCCAGAGTTTGTTTCTTTCCATTTGTCGGCCTGTGTCAAATCTTCATTGAGAAGTAGTTTCCGCTCTTTCAGGATCCCACCGTCACGGGAAATCTTCCAGAGTTTGTCTCTGAAGGATCGCATTGTGAAATGCACAAGGACGGGCCAAGTTGCATTTTCACGTTGCACTCCAACTCTATGCACTGTGTCGACAAGAAAGCCCATCTTGTCCTTATCTTCAGGAGTGAACAATGCGAGAAGCTTGACGATTTCTCCTTTGATGTTTTCTGCAGGTGACAGAATCGCTGCACTCTGCGAGAGCAAACTCTCTCTCCTCTGTCCTGATACTCCTGGACCTGTCAGCTGTGTTTGACACAGTGAACCACCTGTTCCTCCTCTCTACCCTTGAGGGGCTGGGTGTCACAGGCTCTGCACTCTCAATGTTTGCAACCTACCTGACGGGTCGCTCCTACCAGGTGATAAGGAGGGGATCCGTGTCGGAGCCTCGTAGACTGACTACAGGCGTTCCACAGGGTTCGGTTCTGAGTCCTCTCCTTTTCTCCCTATACACGAAATCCCTGGGTTCTGTTATTCTCTCGCATGAATTCTCTTACCATTGTTATGCCGATGACACCCAGCTGATCTGGTCCTTTCCTCCCTCTGACACACAAGTAGAGACACGCATTGCTGCGTGCTTCACTGACATCTTGGAGTGGATGGCGACACACCACCTGAAGCTCAATCTGGACAAGACAGAGCTGATGTTCCTCCCGAGGAAAGGTTGCCCACACCGAGACCTGGCCATCACCATTGACAACACCGTGGTGACGCCAACTCGGACTGCGAGGAATCTGGGTATGATCCTGGACAACCAACTGTCGTTTGCTGAAAACGTTGCATCGGTTGCTCGCTCCTGCAGAGTTCTCCTCTATAACATCAGGAGGATTCGTCCATTCCTCACTGATGAGATGGCACAGGTGCTCATCCAGGCTCTGGTCATCTCCCGGCTGGACTATGGTAACGCCATCCTTGCTGGCGCCCCGGCATCGGCCATCAAACCTCTGGAGCTTGTTCAGAAAGCTGCAGCTTGTCTGGTGTTCAACCACCCTAAGTTCTACCACACAACTCCCCTTCTCATGTCCCTACACTGGCTCCCAGTAGCTGCTCGCACCCAGTTTAAGACTCTGGTGCTAGCCTACAGGGCAGTGAAAGGAACAGCTCCTTCCTATCTCCAGGCCATGGTCAAGCCCTACACCCCTGCCCGACCACTTCACTCTGCTGCCTCGGGACGCCTGGTTGCCCCATCGCTCAGAGGTCCCTGCTGCCAATCGACCCGGTCACGGCTCTTTTCTTTCCTGGCCCCACAGTGGTGGAATGAACTCCCCACTGATGTCAGGACAGCGGAGTCGCTGCCCGTCTTTCGGCGCAGGTTGAAAACTCACCTCTTCAAGAACTACTACCCTGTTACTTGCTCTTAGCACTTATTGTATTCACTCATTAAAGAAAAAAAATCTTTCTTGCACTTTTACTTTAGCACTGGTTTTGCTCTTAGATGCTTGTTTAGAGAGAAGATGCACTTATGACCTCTGATGACTAGTAGTTCTCCTGATTTCCTACATTAAATGATGCACGTATTGTAAGTCGCTTTGGATAAAAGCGTTGGCTAAATGACTGTAATGTAATGAATACTGGCCCATTAGGGATGAGTTGAATGTGCAAAATGGGCCGCTGTACAGAGGGCAGTGCATCGTTATTCCAAAGGCCTTGAGAGCAAAACTGCTCAAACGCATACACATTAGCCACAATGGTGGCAAGGCCTGTTAGAGACGGGCCAGGGATACGCTGTACTGGCCAAACATGAAAGCTGAAATAAAGCACTGAAGGACCCAGCAGAAGGAATCTATGATGTCACATGAGATACCAGCACGTCCATGGCAAACGGTGAGCATGGATATCTACTCATATGCTGGCAAAGACTTTCTTATCCTTGTAGACCATTACTCGGATTACTGGGAAATCGACCAGCTGCCAGATCTATCAGCCAACACGCTCATCACGCGCTGCAAAGCCCAGTTTGCACGTTATGGACAGTGAGACAGAGTGATCACTGATAATGGCCCGCAGTTTGCTTGTGAGCAATTCAGGAGGTTTGCAGCGAGCTGGGCTTTTACCCATGTCACATCCTCACCCCAACATCCGAAATCGAATGGTAAGGCCAAGTCAGCTGTGAAAATAGTAAAGTCTCTCTGCAAGCGAGCAAAACTGGATGGTACAGATGCATGGATGGCCATCCTCCACTGGTGCAACACACCCACAGAGGGGTTAGACAGCAGCCCAGCCCAACGCTTAATGTCACGTAGGCTCAAAACATCTCTGCCAGTCGCGGACAGCTTGCTTCTACCACATGTAGTGATCGGAGTGACAGAGAAGTTGCAGTGGAAACGGCGGATGGCAAAATCAACCTACGACAGATCTGCCAGGGATCTCCCAGCAATGAATGTGGGAGATCATATAACAATGAGGCTTCTACCTTGTGATCGCATGGGACGATGCCTCCAGAAAGTCGCTCCTCGTTCATTCGTGGTGGATGTTGACAGCACACTCTACAGACGTAACCGTGTAGATCTGCGTATAGCAGAGCGCTCAGCCCAAACACAGCACTTGGGAATACCTGAGCAGAGCAGTCCTGACCAGCTGAGACAAGGAATATTTCATGTCAGGGCAAACAAAGTGAGGTGGAAGCTCCTCACACGCCAAGTGCACCGGCGCAAGGACGGTGCTCGACACCAGGAACACCCAGTGGCACAACAGGCCAGGCTTTCTACTCACGTAGTGGCCCCCTGTCATGGCCACCACAAAGACTGAACTTGTGACTTTGAGGTGGCATTGAGAGAACATGGGCACTAGGGTGAAAGCAGATCGCTGCCCTTGCAAAAAGCCCACTCACTCACACATTTACAGTACATACACAAAGAAACTGTTCACAAAAGACTGTTGGACTGGTCCGTGTTCATTGTTTAAACAAAAAAAAACATTGCGATTGTGGAGACAATGCATTATGTAATGCTATGCCATTATGATAAATGTGTAAGTTCAAGTTTATTCACAGAATTGCCTTGCCTATTATTAGTGTGAAATGCAGTACAATTGGTGGGGTGTTTACATGCACCTTGGAGAAGTTGGAGGACATTTTTACATTAAGCACTTGATTACATTTATGTTCCAAAGCTAAAGGAAAGGAGATGTTACTGTTAGGGTTTGTGGAAGACCCAAAGCGCACGACACCAGACAGAGATGGGGTTAGCCGAAAACTGGCGTACTTTATTCCTCACGCGTACAAATAGTCAAACACAGGGAGGCAATGAGTGACAAGAAAAACGGAAAGTCCAAGGGGAAAAACTCGCGGGTAATCCAAAAACGGGAACACGGCAGGATACTAGATAGGATACTAAAACATGAACCAGGGGCTGGGGTGAGTTCGGAGAGAAAAGGACCGTGAGGGAAGAGTAGCCGCTACTGCGAGGAGGTTACATCACGAACTGACAACGGGCGCGTGGGAGGCCACCAAACTTAAGCCCAGCCCTGACGGCTAAGCCCCGCCCTGACGAGCTGATTGGCTGCCGGCGCGGGGTAGGCGGGCCGTAACAGTTACAGGCATGTGAAGTGTGTTAAGTGGTTGCCATAACGATATAGCCGGTATGTGGGGATTTCTGGGATTTTCCATAAAACATAAATCTTCTCCAATTTTCAGCCACATTACCTGTCAACTGAAGGTTGGGTGCTGGATGTAATACTTCCATTTCAACTTCTTTTCCCCACTCTTTGTTGCCATATCCAAGCTCTTTTTTAGTCTTCGTGCTTTACATTCTCCCTCTTTTTCAACCTTTTCCGTCGCTACGTTTCTTGTATTCCAACATCCTGCGGGTCGGTGTGACTTGTCTTTACGTAGAGCTACTCTACAAGGGTCTTGTTACTCTTTGTGGCAGGCTACACAACAGGATGCTTTTACATTTTCTTAATCATGCCCGACTGTGAACTTCATCTTGATCTTTACACTCTTTAAAAGCTCTCAAGAGGGACTTGACCTCCCTGCCTGCCTGCCTTCTCCTCTTTGACTCCGCGTTCAAACCAGTGTTCCTCCCTATAACGGTTGTGCACATCCTTGATGATCCTCGTCCTTTAAAGAGTTGCCACTGGCCTGTAGTGTCACGCCAGGAGCAGGAACTGGGGACCCAAATGCAGACAGAGCAATGCTTTAATGAAGGAATCAAACTTACAACAACTGTAGTGGCAGGCAGGGGGTCAAAAGTCCAAGACAACAGGCAAGGTACAAACAACAAGGAAGGCTCGAGGACAAGGCATGAAGCACCAGGCTAACATAACAATTCGACAGAGACAGGGCAACCAGGAGGAATATAACTGCTGGGCAGCCAATCAGGGACCTGGAAACTGGTGAGCAAACTGACTAAATACACAAGGAGGGAGGAAATAATTAGACACAGGTGGATGACATTAGGGGATAATGGAGATGACGGGCGGAACAGAAAAGGCAGACCGGTGAGCCTTCGAAATAAAACAAGAAACATAACTATGACAGAGCCCCCCCCCCCCCCCAAGGGGTGCATTCCAGACGTCCCAAATGAAGAGACCAGGAGAACCAAGCAGGGTGGGTGGAGATGAATGGTGTAATATTTCTTACTATAAATGAAGAAACTTGGGTTTAACAATTACAAGTATTTATTAAAGTACTGTGACAACATGTGCATCAAGTATCGTTTGGCGTCTTCTTCTGCCGGAATCCTACAGACTACTAAGTTTGTGGCTACTGCCCTCAGGTGGTAAGTATTGGTATAAATATTAGTATTAACTCCTATCACCACATCCCCTTTCCTTTAGATGTAGCTATACACAAACTATTCATCTAGCCTTAGTAGCAACTTCAAACTGTAATAAAAACATTCTTGTCACCCACAAGCATGAACATTTTTTTCAACAGCATAAACAAATATATATATATATATATATATATATATATATATACACTACCGTTCAAAAGTTTGGGATCCCCCAAACAATTTCGTGTTTTCCATGAAAAGTCACACTTATTCACCACCATATGTTGTGAAATGAATAGAAAATAGAGTCAAGACATTGACAAGGTTAGAAATAATGATTTGTATTTGAAATAAGATTTTTTTTACATAAAACTTTGCTTTCGTCAAAGAATCCTCCTTTTGCAGCAATTACAGCATTGCAGACCTTTGGCATTCTAGCTGTTAATTTGTTGAGGTAATCTGGAGAAATTGCACCCCACGCTTCCAGAAGCAGCTCCCACAAGTTGGATTGGTTGGATGGGCACTTCTTTGAGCAGATTGAGTTTCTGGAGCATCACATTTGTGGGGTCAATTAAACGCTCAAAATGGCCAGAAAAAGAGAACTTTCATCTGAAACTCGACAGTCTATTCTTGTTCTTAGAAATGAAGGCTATTCCATGCGAGAAATTGCTAAGAAATTGAAGATTTCCTACACCGGTGTGTACTACTCCCTTCAGAGGACAGCACAAACAGGCTCTAACAGGTACTATTTAATGAAGATGCCAGTTGGGGACCTGTGAGGCGTCTGTTTCTCAAACTAGAGACTCTAATGTACTTATCTTCTTGCTCAGTTGTGCAACGCGGCCTCCCACTTCTTTTTCTACTCTGGTTAGAGCCTGTTTGTGCTGTCCTCTGAAGGGAGTAGTACACACCGGTGTAGGAAATCTTCAATTTCTTAGCAATTTCTCGCATGGAATAGCCTTCATTTCTAAGAACAAGAATAGACTGTCGAGTTTCAGATGAAAGTTCTCTTTTTCTGGCCATTTTGAGCGTTTAATTGACCCCACAAATGTGATGCTCCAGAAACTCAATCTGCTCAAAGAAGTGCCCATCCAACCAATCCAACTTGTGGGAGCTGCTTCTGGAAGCGTGGGGTGCAATTTCTCCAGATTACCTCAACAAATTAACAGCTAGAATGCCAAAGGTCTGCAATGCTGTAATTGCTGCAAATGGAGGATTCTTTGACGAAAGCAAAGTTTGATGTAAAAAAAATCTTATTTCAAATACAAATCATTATTTCTAACCTTGTCAATGTCTTGACTCTATTTTCTATTCATTTCACAACATATGTTGGTGAATAAGTGTGACTTTTCATGGAAAACACAAAATTGTTTGGGTGATCCCAAACTTTTGAACGGTAGTGTATATATATATATATATATATATATATATATATATATATATATATTTAACAGCATAACCAGGTTCCTTTCCCTAAGTGTTCATGTTTGATTTCAATCTTTCTTTCAAGACACTCACAAGGATACCGTTCAGCTTTTTTCTTTTTTTACATTACAGATTCAACCGGTCAGGTGCTTTGACCTTGCGTGTGGATCTTCTCAGCACAGGTGAGTGTTCAGGTGAGTGTGCAGGTGACGTGTGTCTCTGCTCAGCTGGTGGTTCAGCGGATGCAGTGCAGGTTGGATCTTCTTCATTTGTTTGTTCTTGCAGTGTCTCTTGTGTTTTCAGCAAGCGCCTTCGGTTCCTCCTCAGGATTTGACCATCCTCTGTTCTGACTATGTAGGATCTTGGACTTACTTCCTCCAGAACAGTAGCTTTCTTATTCCAGCTGTTGGAATCTTCGAGTCTCACTGTGTCATGTCTTGCCAGTGGCACTAAGCTTCTTGATGACTTGTCATAGTTTGCTTTTTATCTCTTTTGCAGATGCTTTTGTTTCTGATTCACCTATTTGTGCTTCTTTTGCTCTTCAGTGCAGGGAAGCGTGGTGTGTAGCCTACGTCCCATCAGAATCTCAGCACGAGACTTGTCATGTTCAAGCGGTGAAGCTCGGTAATTCAACAGAGCTAGATATGGATCTGAGTGGCTGTCTTGTGCTTTCTTGAGCAGCTGTTTGACTATGTGAACTCCTTTTTCTGCTTTACCATTTGACTGGGCATACAGGGGGCTTGAGGTCACATGTCGAAAGTCATATTCTTTGGTGAAGTCCTGGAACTCTTTGCTGCTGTAGCATGGTCCATTGTCACTGTAGACAATCTGTGGGATTCCATGTCTTGCAGATATTGACTTCATGTGTTTAACCACACAAGTAGCAGATATGCTGGGAAGCAGCGCCATTTCTGGATAATTTGACAAGTAGTCGATCACCAGAAGGTAATTCTTTCCATCCAGGTGAAACAGGTCAGTCCCAACTTTCTGCCACGGCTCGTCTGGTAGGTCTGTGATTGCCATTGGCTCTTTTGGCTGTTTTGCGTGATACTTCAGACAGGTCTTATAGCTTGAGACCAGCCTATCGATGTCTGCATTGATTCCTGGCCAATAAACGGCTGTTCTGGCCCTTCTGTTGCATTTTTCCATACTGAGGTGCCCCTCATGCAGCCTTTTCAGCATCTCCGGTCTCAGTGACTGAGGAATGACAATTCTGTTTTTTCTGAGTAGAAGGCCATTGACGACGCTCAGCTCAGCTCTGATGTTGTAATACTTTTGACATTCACCTCTAATCCAACCCTCATTCAGATTCTTGATGACTTTCTGTAGGCCTGTGTCCTTTTCTGTTTCAGCTGCAATCTGCTTGGATTTCCTGTCAGACATGGGTAGTGATTCAGTAATCAGGTTCACGTGGAGAGTCACATCCATCTCTGTGGAGCTCCCACTGCATGCTTCACTCATGTGTCGTCGCCCTGGACAAAGCATCAGCAAGCACAATGTGCTTACCCAGTGTGCAGATCAGGTCGAAATCATAGTGTTGTAGCTTCATCATCAGTCTTTGAATTCGTGGTGACATCTCGCTGAGGTTTTTCTTGATGATGGCTATTAACGGCTTGTGGTCTGTCTCTGCCATGAACTTTGGTAAGCCATAGACATAACTGTGGAATTTTTCAAAGCCATATACCAGTCCCAAACACTCCTTTTCAATTTGTGCATAGCGACATTCAGCCATGGACATTGTTCTTGATGTGTAAGCGACTGGCCTCCATTGTTCTCCATCAGCCTGTAGTAACACTGCTCCAATCCCATTTTTCGATGCATCAGTGGATATTTTTATCTTTTTGGACGGGTCAAAGAACGTCAGCACTGGTTCTGTTGTGAGAGTGGTTTTCAGTCGTGTCCATTCCTTTTCATGATCCTCAGTCCACTTGAACTCAGTTCTGTCATGCAACAGCCCTCTCAGGTGCACAGTTTTTGAGGACAGGTTTGGTATGAATTTGCCGATGAAATTGAACATTCCCAGCACTCTCAGCACACCTTTTTTATCCTCGGGCCTGGACAGCTCCAGTATTGCTATCACCTGTCTCCACACCTGTTTCTGACAGCTTGTCTCCCAGAAAGGTGATTTCGTTCACATCAAACTGACATCTTGTTCTGCTCAGCTTTAGTCCATACTTCTGGATGCTTTGGGGGCACTTTGATGAGTCTCTCATTGTGCTGCTCCCAGTGTGGATCCCCATAGCACGATGTCATCCACATACACACGTACCCCGTTAATACCTTCTATGATGTGCTCCATGGTCCTGTGGACCCCTTCGGGAGCTTCCAAAGAGATTCCAAAAGCCAGCCTTTGGAAAGAGTAGCAGCCAAACGGTGTATTGAATGTACAGGACTTTGTGCTATCCTCATGTAGTTTTATCTGCCAAAAGCCCTGGGATGCATCCAGCTTGTGAAGAACTTTGCACCAGCCATCTCACTTGTTATTTCCTCTCTGGTTGGAATTTGGTAATGTTCCCTCTTTATGTTGGCATTCAGGTCTTTCGGATCCATGCACATATGTGGGTCGCCGTTCTGTTTCTTAACACACACCGTCGAATTCTCCCACTCTGTGGGCTCCTCCACCTTTTTTATGACCCCCGGTGACGTCATTCGGTCGAGTTCTTGTTTCAGCTTGTCTCGTAGAGGTGCTGGAGCCCGCCTGGGAGCATGAACGACTGGCTGTGCATAATCTTGTAGGTGAATGGTAAGACACCAAACCCTTTGTAGCTGTCTGGATACTGATCCACTATTGACTCTATGCTGTTCTGTGTGCTGACATTGATGAGGTACACCCTCTTGACTAAGCCTAGATTTTCACATGCCTGGTCACCTAGCAGTGAGTCGTGTCCCTCTGGAACTACTACAAACATGATGTTGTGTTTTCTTCCTTTAACTCTCACCTTGAGTCTGCATGTGCCTTTGGTGTTGATGAGCTGTCCATTGTAGGCTTTGAGTGGAATAGAATTTGGACGAATGCGTGGCTTTACCTTCATGGCTTTGATGTCGAGCTCATTCATCGGGTTAGCCTTTGCTCCTGTGTCCGGCTTGAGATGAATGACAGCTCCGTTTATATGCAATGGAACAGTCCACTTGTTCTGCTCAACTCTGTTCACACTTGACTGTTCAGTCCCTTTAGGCGTGACATCTTCCTGCGCTGCCATTCCCACGAAGAATGAATCAGAGAGATCAGTTTCTTCCACTGCATGCACACGTTCACCGTGGCTTTGTTTCCCCTTGGAAAAGCATTGTTTCGCGTAGTGATTCTGTCCTTTACATTTATTACAGACTTTGCCATAAGCTGGGCATTGTTTTGGTGCATGTCGAGTGCCACATCTTTTACAATTAAAAGTCTCTAAGCCCTTTTGTTGTTTCGACTGCCATAATGATCTCTGGTTCTGTGCCCGTGCAGGCACAGTGGCTATCGCTGCAATGCAGGGCTACCTCACTAGCATGGCATATCCTCACAGCGCCATTTAAGGTTAAGTCCGTTTCTCGTAGTAATCTCTCTCCCAATTTCTTGTCATTAATGCCAAACACTAATTGATCCCGGATCATTGAATCATGCAGCTCTCCAACATTGCACGTCTTAGCTTTCAATTTCAAGTCTGTCAAAAAAATGTCAACGCTCTCACCATTTTGCTGCGTGCGCATGCGAAACACGTACCGTTCGAATGTCTCGTTTTTCTTTGGCCAACAATGTTCATCAAACTTCTTGACAACTTCGACGAGCGTGTCCTTATCCAATGCTTGAGGTCCCGCGACGGTAAGTAGCAGTGCAGTCTTCCGTGCGTCCGGTTTGTCATCCAGTCCGAGGGCTTGTAGGTGCAGCATGAATCGTTGTTTGAACGTCCGCCACTCGTAGTCCACATTTCCAGTCCAATTCACAGCGTCAGGCGGCTTCAAACTTTCCATGACGGCTGTCTCTGGACCACTCCTGGTACCATGTAATGTTTCTTATTATAAATGAAGAAACTTGGGTTTAACAATTACAACTATTTATTAAAGTACTGTCACAACTCAGCAAACATGTGCATCAAGTAGCGTGTGGCGTCTTCTTCTGCTGGATTCCTACAGACTATTAAGTTTGTGGCTACTGCCCTCAGGTGGTAAGTATTGGTATAAATATTATACCAACAGGCTCGGTAGCACTTGGCTAACGGGTCGTACCCTTTAGTCGACTGGTTTAGGTTGTCGCCCGTGGTGCAAGAGATACGGGTTCACGCCCTGGCTGTGGCGACAGTTCCCGGGCTGCCCCCCTGAATTCGCTGCATTGGTGTCAGAAGTGGGATGGTGAGATCGTGAAGGACCGTGAGGCCATCGGAAGCGTTTTCTGACACCAATGCAGCGAATTCGGGGGGCAGCTCGGCCGGACCGTCACAGCCGGGACGCGAACTCGGTTTTCCCGCACCACGGGCGACAACGTTAACCAGTTGACTAAAGGGTCTGACCAGTTAGCCAAGGGCTACCGACCCTGTGCATCCGTGATCGTTACAGTGTTGTAATGTGCACGGATAAGTAGACACGTTAGCCCTTGGCTAACTGGTCGGACCCTTTAGTTGACTGGTTAACGCTGTCGCTTGCGGTGTGTGAGATACGGGTTCGCGTCCCGGCTGTAGCGACAGTGCCCGCAGCTGCCCCCCGAATTCGTTACATTGGTATCAGAAGTGGGATGGTGAGACCGTGAGGTCATTGGAAGCACGTGCGCCCAGAGGCATGAGGGAGCTGATATGCTGAAGCGCGGGGATGCGCATCCCGAAGGAGGGGTGTAGTGTAACGTGCACGGATAAGTAGACACGTTAGCCCTTGGCTAACGGGTCGGACCCTTTAGTCGACTGGTTAACGTTGTCGCTTGCAGTGTGGGAGATATGGGTTTGCGTCCCGGCTGTGGCGATGGTGCCCGCGGCTGCCGTCCGCCCCCCGAATTCGCTACAGTATTAACTCCTATCACCACAATTGGGGCCAGGGATCTCAGGTGGATGGCCTGAGGGCAGGACTGAGGGATGCAAGACTGAAGGGCAGAGCCTCTCTGGCAGACGGGCAGGAGGATATGACCTGGAGACCAGTGACATTGGCGGGATTGCTCAGGAGGCCACAGGAAACAGAGCTGGAACCAGGCAACCTCAAAAGCCACATGGAAGAGCCAACCAAGAACCCAAAGACCCCACTGCTTCGGGCAGCTGGAGGTTGGGTTAGTCGGCGGCAAAGACAATCATCTGATAATCTGGGAACTTTGACTCTGGGTAGGTGAAGACGGCCACCTGCTGGAGATCAGGCAGGGCATTGGCAAGGTCGTCTGGAGGCTCAGGATTGAGATCAGGCCAGGCGTCAGCAGGAACAGGCCGACCTCTCTGCAACAGGAAGGATCTCCATAGTGTAGAGCTGGGCAGCGAAGACGCTGGGATGCAGAGCAGTACATACTGACAGGTCGGCTGGGGCGGCCAGTGGCACAGAAACAAGTGGAAAGCATCAGCCGGTGTGGCCGGTGACTGGTAGACAGACTGGGTGTTGGCCAGGGGACAGGAGGCTGGCTGGAGCTGACTGGACAGGCTCCAGAACAGACTGGTCTGGTTGCAACATAGCCCAATGAAACACTGGGTTTCCTGCCACGAAGCTTGGCGGAAACTACACGGACCCCCCCGGGCCAGGCGGGTTCCCCAGAAAGGGTTTAGGGCTGGAGACGGCTCAGTACCATAAATAGACTGGTGGTTCACCGACTGGTAGACAGGCTGGTGGCTGGTAGACCCAACGCTAGCAGACTGGGAGACAGGATGATGGCTAGCAGGCCCAACACAAGCAGACCAGGTAAACCCTGGCCGGAGGCTAGTCTCACCAGACACAGGCTTTGAAACAAGCTTATGTAGTCCCCGAAAACATGAACCATCCGCTGGGTCCATATTTGATCAGATTTTACTGTCGTGCCAGGAGCAGGAACTGGGACCCAAACACAGACAGCAGAGACAGACTGGGATATAGCAATGCTTTAATGGAGGAATCAAACTTGCTTACAACAACTGGAGCAGGGGGTCAAAAGTCCAAGACAACAGGCAAGGTGCAAACAACAGGGCAACAAGGGGGAACATAACTGCTGGACAGCCAATTAGGGAATGGGGAACAAGTGAGCAAACTGACTAAATACACAAGGAGAGGGAAGATAATTAGAGACAGGTGGATGACATTAGGGGATAATGGAGATGACAGGGGTGGAACAGAAAAGGCAGACCGGTGAGCCTCAAAATAAAACAGGAAACACAGATAACTATGACACAGACTGCGGAGTCCTGGCCTGAGTACATCTGTCGCCATCTTACAATGCTGTGATTGCAAACATTCCCAAATCCTCTGTGAATAGTACACATGGCTATTGTAACTCTAGCTAATGGTCACTGTAATTTGCATATTAACAAACCGATCGTTGGTGTGGGTCGTTATGCCACTGTGTGTGGTTTATAAGGGTGGGGACACCTGCAGGAAGTGACTGGGAAAGTGACGAAACGTTTCTCCTAATAAACGTTTTGTCCTGATGAACTGATTCAACTCTCTGTTATTGCCATTGAGCATGCATCAAGACAATAATCATATTTGTCTGTTTGTTTGTTATACCTTATTTTTCTTTCTATAATATTGTAGCGAATTCGGGGGAGCGGTTAGCGATGGCTCCTGGGGTGCGGGCGATACGGGTTCGCGTCTCGGCCGCGGCAGTTCCTGTGGTTCCCCCCCGAATTCGCTACATTGGTGTCAGAAGTGGGATGGGGAGACCGTAAGGCCATCGGAAGCATATGCGCCCAGAGGTGTGAAGGAGCTGATATGCTGAAGCGCGGGGACGGGCTTCCCGAAGGAGGGGGTAGTGTAACATGCATGGATAAGTAAACACGTTGGTCCTTGTCTAACGGGCCGGGCTCTTTAGTCGACTGGTTAACGTTGTCGCTTGCGGACTCGGGGACACGGGTTCACGTCCCGGCTGGGGCGATGGTCTCCAAGACTGCCCCCCGAATTCAATACACCGTGCACACTGTGTTATGATTGAATACATTCATAAGACATCTGCCCTATGTTGTTAACATAAATACTGGAGTAAACATACTGGTATAAATGTAAAGGGTCACTAATGCACCTAACGCTGGCGGCCAATCGCCGTTAAACAGAGGCGTGTGCAGGTAAAGTCGTTTAGTCTAGTGAGCCTCAGCCTCTCCCCACGGGGAGCACAGTTCATCTCACCAAGTCCTTGTCCGGTACACATGTAAGTAAATTGCAACCCGGCCACATAACTTGCAAAATATGAGTAAAAGATGGAGCCGTGCACGAGAGGGAAGGGTACCAGCTCTGTCCCACGCCACGTGGCGAAAGCCACGGTTATTTCCACACGCTGCACATGTGATGCAGTACGCAATGTAACTTAGCACGTATGTACATATCAATAACGTCCTATTGTTGCGCTAGATTTATAATTATTATCAACGGGGGACTTTCTTCAGCAAGCGGCGCAGTGAGCCCGCGGGGAGCGGACATGCGCAGTGCCTCTCTCGACCGGTTACTGGTTTCCCTCCTTTCATGACGGCCGTCAGCGCGCCGTCACGCCATCACAGCTGTACTTCTGGTTGTGCTGCGTGCTTCATTTCCCCTTCAAAGTAAAAGGTACGCGACGGTCCCGCTGAGTGGGTCTGCTGTTAAATCTTGCTGTCATTTTTAGGAGTTGTACTTTTCAATCATTTGTTTTGTTTTTTAATATGTATTATTCCTTGCATTCTGCTGTCTAGGTGTGTACATACACACACACACACACACACACACACACACACACACACACACACACACACACACACACACACACACACGCAGCTTGAAGTGTACACGGCATTGTTTGGGCGAAGGTGTTTAAAGAGAGAGACGGAGAGGGGTCGCTTTTACCGGGTTCACCAGGGGGCACAGTGTAACCTCATGTAACTTGATTGATCCAGGTTAACAGATCAGAGCCCAGCACCTTGACACGGGGCTGACAGATAAGATGGCTGAATCTAACGAGGAAGGCATCATGGCCTGTGTCTCATCACTTCTGGTCCTCACCAACCGCGATGTACGACAGCAGACTAAACAGTAACGAACCAGTGGACCGGGTTCTCTGGGTACACAGCGTGGCAGCAGGCGTGTGAGGGAATGATGTTAGTGGAAGAGCCATTTCCCTTTGTCCATACCGATGGGATCAACAGCAGCACCAATACCACCGTTATTATTATAGTGAAATCTATAGACTGCCTGTCACTGCTCACGTGGCTACACAGCAGAAAGACAACGCGTCTGTGTATTTGATATTTATTCGGTCATTCATCATATACAGTCACTTGTTTTCTTACATTTTAATTTGATCCAGTTGAGCAAATTTCGAAATTATATTGTGCAAAACATGAAAAAGACCAAGACTGTACAATGTATTTTCTTCTTGTTGTAATTGGCATAGCAACAGTTTTGTTTCCCCAGATTTGCCCCCTCCCTGCTTTTATGCTGAAAATACTTAACCGGAAGTTCCTGCGCTACTCCCGATAGCTTCACGCAGGCTCCCTCTGCGCCCTGCATCCTCCACCCTGACCACAGCCTGCCTGCCTGCCTGCCACACGTTAGCGGCGCGGCTTATTCTCGACTAGCATAACGCGGACTCTCATCTATTTTAGCTATCTGAGTAATGTAGGATGGCGTCTACTTTTGGGAAGATTGTCGTCGGTACCTACGTGGAAATAAAACGGAGTGATGGTAAGTGATGTCCGCTCCCCCCCCCTCCTCCTCCTCCTCCCTGCTCCCTGCAAGTTGTCGGAGGATCTTTGTTGCTGCGCCGCCGCCGCCGCTGCCGCTTCCGCCGAATACGGCAACGGCCGTCGTGGACTGCGGCGCGTCATGTTAGCCGAAGGCTAGCTAGCGGTAGCATTGGCTAACGTCAGGGCGGAGTACTTGACTCCAGCCAGGGCGTTTGAATGAGTCCACACCCTTTGTTACCGAGCTGGCGAACGGAAGACCCACGCAGCAGCGGCGGTCCTGGAGCGGTGCGGATCAAGGACACAGGGGCTCATTCACCGCCGCCTGCTATGTCGGCTCTCGCTCCACGCAAGCTATGATCAAGCGCCGCTAGCTAGCCAGCTGACCTAGTTTGCTAACCAAGAAACCGTTATAGCTGGCGGGAGTAGCAGATTAGCTAATGCTACCGGCTTCAGCTCGGCAGCAGGCAGCAGGACACGGGGCGCCGTCTACGTAGCGGATGAATAGGCTTGCCGTTGCGGCTGCATCATTTGCCCCGCAAACACATGGCAGCCTACCGCACACAGTTTAGCCAGGGGAGTCCCTAAACGCAAGACGCATTGTGTTTTATTATGCTGCTGGACATGAATTGATAATGCGGTAGACGTACTTGCACAATTTAGACATGTACATACATTTCTAAATCACATTGGTTTTGTAAATCATCGAGAACAGCATGAGAGATGCTGGGAATGAAGGCATTCTTTACCATCACAGACGTACTACCAAAAATACCACAGGCCAAAGTAGCCAAAGGTCAAGAAAGCAAAGTAATAAGTGAGCCAGCATTGGCATAACCTATTTCAGAAGTCTTGCTCATCAAATAAGACACTTATGGATGGGAGACACCAAAACTCTTGTTTTACTCTGATATCATTAGAAGGGGACGATAAGACACTGGGTGGCTGTGTGTATAACTCATGCATCTGTATATCAGCTGTATATCGCTGGGTTGTTCCAACTCTGCCTCAGACTCAGGTTGCCAAAGCTTTGCTCCAAAACAGTACACATCATGCCTGCTGGCACCTCATGATTTAGCTACGTCCTGAGGGTGAGGATGTGGTAATACCTGTTGTGTTGTGGTGGTGGTCTTATCTGCACTGACTCACATTTGCCAGGAGAGGAGAGAGAAGGACACAGCCTTGAGAAGGAAGTGGTTCTACTCATCCATTTCCAGCTGGTTGGTGTTCTGTCCTGAGAAGGGATTGCCCTCGCTCTGGGTGGTAGAGGGGAGGAGGGGAAGGCAAGCCAGAGTCAAGCTATTAACCACCACCCCATCTGTTGCAGCTCCCTTGGTTCTGCCAGGGCTCTTCCCATGGTCTCTAGCTATCTGTCTGTCTGCCTGTCCTGTGCCAGTGCTGGCATATAAGAGCAAGGACTGACAGGCAGACTTTTTATTTGGGGCCTAGCACTTGTTTAGAAGAGGACTTGTAGTCATTAGTCACTGTATCTCCCCAGCCCCCTGTGGTGTTCCTGCCCTCTTTGAGTGGAATGAAAGTTACCCTCTAATCTTGATCTTGGATTATCTGCTGTGTTATTGTGCATCCATTTTTGTTTGAAATGAAATCTGACTGTAGTATGTAGTAAGTAGAGTCATTAAGAGAGATTTTGGGGCCAACTATCAGCTTAGTGGTTACGGATTGTATATTTCTTTTCCATTTCATCATTGTGAAAGTGTTGGTGAGATGATCATCTTTATTGTTGTAGTGCTTTGGGGGTTTTGTCCCCATCTCCTCCAGCATATTCATTCCAGTCAGGTTTCACTCTAAAAGTGTGTCACATGAGACAATACCGTATTTCCCGGACTACAAGTCGCACCAGAGTACAAGTCGCACTCTGCAAAAACATGTTGTTGCAAGGAAAAAACATTAGTCGCTTCAGTGCACAATTTATGTGGTGGTACAGTAGTGATACGTGGGTCAGGGGTTTTTAATGTCTGCACCCACCCGACCTGTTATGAAAGCCAAGTCGCACTGCTCGGCCTGCTAAGCTAATATATGCATTAATCAACCACCCAAACCTGACCCGCAAACCTTGAAATTTAGCCCAGGTTAGCAAACTGAGCAGTGTTGTACTACTTCGTTTTTTGGGCTATTTGTCCAGTGGGGGGGGGGGGTCGATTCTTAGATGCATCGAGATTCTCTCATAAAAGATTGTCTCGATGCAGAAAACTCATTCATTCATTATCCAAACCACTTATCCTTACTCAGGATCGCGGGGATGCTGGGCGGCAGGCAGGGACACCCTGGACAGGCAGCCAGACCATCGCAGGGCCAACACTCATCCACACCTAGGGACAATTTAAATGAATTTGCAGTAAACTCAATAATTGGAAATTTAAAGCTCAGTTCTTGACTGGGCTGTACGCTCCTTACGGCTGCCGCTGAACCAGCTAGATCAGCGGTGGCTAACCATGTGCCATGGAGAGCCATGTGTGTGCAGGTTTTCATTCCAGCCCGACTCCGCACCAGGTGATTTCACTGATACATTCTTCCTCTTTGGTTGAAAGGTTGCTAATCAGTGAAATCAGCTGGTGTGGAGTCCCGCTGGGATGAAAATCTGCATACACATGGCTCTCCATGGCACATGGTTAGCCACCCCTGAACTGGATAGTGAAACACAACGGACGTAAAACATTTGCATCGTGTTTACCTTCTTAGCTAGGCTACTTCAGTTTTGGTAAGGATGGTTGAGCGCGGGCAACCGAAGTTGGATCCAAGCCGACCGGCACCCTCTGGCTTAAAAGCCAGCTTGTGGAAGCATTTTTGCTTCTCTGAAGTTGAAGAGAAAAGGGACCTGGACAGAGCCACACTGTGTGCAAGTTGTGTTTAAGTAAAATATTTTGGGAACACAACAAACATGAGAAGCCGTATTTCACATTTCCACTCGGAGTTGGAGGAAAAACAGCCGGTTGTAGTTACTGCCAACCAGAGAACAATTGAACAAGTGATATCAAAGCTAACAATAGATGGCAAACAGATAAATAAATGCAAAGTGGAACATACGAAGGGATCTTCCTACTTACACAGTGGCGTTTTGAACCTACAAAAAATGTCCTGTGATGACCTGGTGGCCTGTCCAGAGTGTGTCCCCGCCTGCCGCCCAGTGACTGCTGGGATAGGCTCCAGCATCCCTGCAACCCTGAGAGCAGGACAAGCGGTTTGGGTAATGGATGGCTGGATGGATATCAACGCTTCCACCGAACTCGGAAAGGGCGAAGCGAATCACAGAGTCGATCGCAACTTTTATTGCCAATGATTTGCGCCCCTATTCAGCCATTGAGAACCAGGGTTTTCACGCTATTCTGCACACTTTTGAGCCAAGATACAACATCCCATCTCGACGTTTCTTCACCGACGGCAATACCCACACTAAAACAAAACCAACACCAAAGTCCTGGAATCACTGAGGAAAGCGGGTAGGATAGCAATAACATGCCATGCGTGGACATCCACTGCCACAGAATGTTATGTCACCATAACTGCACTTTATTACCGATGACTGGCGGCTGGTGTCTCACATGCAGGAAATGTAGTTACTGCACAGCCCAGCATGTAGACCAGCTCAATGTAGTTACTGCACAGCCCAGCATGTAGACCAGCTCAATGTAGTTACTGCACAGCCCAGCATGTAGACCAGCTCAATGTAGTTACTGCACAGCCCAGCACGTAGACCAGCTCGATGTAGTTACTGCACAGCCCAGCATGTAGACCAGCTCAATGTAGTTACTGCACAGCCCAGCACGTAGACCAGCTCGATGTAGTTACTGCACAGCCCAGCACGTAGACCAGCTCGATGGAGTTACTGCACAGCCCAGCATGTAGACCAGCTCGATGGAGTTACTGCACAGCCCAGCATGTAGACCAGCTCGATGGAGTTACTGCACAGCCCAGCATGTAGACCAGCTCGATGGAGTTACTGCACAGCCCAGCATGTAGACCAGCTCGATGGAGTTACTGCACAGCTCAGCATGTAGACCAGCTCGATGGAGTTACTGCACAGCCCAGCATGTAGACCAGCTCGATGGAGTTACTGCACAGCTCAGCATGTAGACCAGCTCGATGGAGTTACTGCACAGCCCAGCATGTAGACCAGCTCCTGTTCTTAGACTAAAACTTACACATCTCAGCATCACCAGCCAAGCACATGTGCTGTGTTGTACTTTCATGGTATCATTGTGGCCTATTGTTTGTATTTTCTCCATTATTTATTGTTTTACCACATATTCCACAGAAAGCAATGGTTTTGTATGAGAGCTGGTACACAATTCTATGTTTTCGTATGACAGCTGGTTTTGATTTTAATATACAGCACTTTTTTTTTTTTTTGTCTGAGGGATTGTGTGCTCATTGCCCATAGCTGGAGGATGTGGGTTGAAGTCTTTATTATTTATGTGTGAATGAGGGCGGCTTTTTATGTTATCAAGTGATCGCTGAAGTCTTGTTGAAGCCTGTGTTCATGTACAACAAGGATGCTGCTACAGGCAAACTTGTGTTTCTTTTCTTGGTTCTTTGCATGCTGGGAAACGTGGCCTTTCAGCTGACGGTCTCTTCTGTTTGTTACTTTAGTAATAGAAGATCATGGAAGTCAGTTCATCTGTTTAATTATGGATCATTACAAATGTGCTGTGTTTTAAAAGTAGCAAGTAGTCACACAGTGGGAAAAAAATAAGCATGTGTAGAAATCAAAAATGTTGATGCATCAATAATCATTTTATAATAGTCATTTTATAATCGCATCGTACCCTCTGAATTGGAATCGAATCGTGAGGTGCCTGAGATTCCCACCCCTATTGCCCTGCATCCATCCATCATCCAAACCGCTTATCCTGCTGTCAGGGTCGCGGGATGCTGGAGTCTATCCCAGCAACCATTGGGCGGCAGGTGAGGAGACACCCTGGACAGGCCGCCAGGCCATCACAGGGCCGACACCTGACCTACATGTGTTTGGACTGTGGGAGGAAACCGGATCATCCGGAGGAAACCCACACAGACACGGGGAGAACAGGCAAACTCCACACAGAGGATGACCCGGGACGACCCCCAAGGTTGGATTACCCCGGGGCTCGAACCAGGACGTTGCTGTGAGGCGACCGTGCTAACCACTGTGCCACTGTGCTGCCCATTGCCCAGCATAATACACTGATTTTAAGGCATAGCCTGTTGTGTCTTGGCCTCACAGCACCTGGGTCTAGGCTGTTAAATTAAAACAGATGAATTGTTCCAAGCTGTGTTCTTTATTGTTGAATGGCAGCAACACAAGTAACCCTTCATTAAAGACATGGACTCTATCGCTCTCTCACGCACACACACGCCTCTTCTTTCTGACCAAGAAAGAGTTGTGGCGGAGTAAACAAAAGCAACGGATGCCACTTAGGGGAAAAACATGTAGGTTAAGTCTCAGCGCTCTAAAACATGTGCACTGACTAAAACCACGATTGCACATTGATGATAAAGCTGCGTGTGTGCGTGTGTGTTTGGGGGGGGGGGTGGACTAGTAATGCACAGCCTAGCCTTTTGCACACAGTGTTTCTGTAACTAATGTATAACTTACTCCGAGCGCTGCTTTGTCACCTTTTGACCTGCCCACCCGAACCCTTGATATTTTCTAGTAAGCTTACCCGAACCTCCCCGGCAGCATCACTACGGTACAGTATTTTCAATTGAGTCACAAGAATAAACAGTGCCATCTAGTGACCTTATTTGAAATGCAGTGTATTTGTCCCACAAAATTACATTGTATAAGTCACTGTGGGCTGTAAGTCACAGGACCAGCCAGATAAGTAAAAAAACCGACTTATAGTCCAGGAAATGTGGAACATTTAGTCATGTTAATGCAAGCACTAGATGGCGACAGGCATGGGCGCAAGTCCATGAATCCTGGGATGGCATCCAGCGCTTTACCTGTGCCCTAGTCCATAGGGTTAGTGGTTGTGTCAGGAAGGGCATCCGATGTAAAATTTTGCCAAATCAGTATGCGGATTGACAAGACCATACCAAATTGGTGGTGGCCCGCATTAACGACAGCCAGCAGTGGTGCTGTGCCCTCACAGCATCCTGGTGGAACCTGTAAAATCTGCTGTGGCGACCCCTGAAAAACGGGAAAAGCTCAAAGAAGAAGAATGCAGGCACTACACCAGATGCTTTGAAACAAGCCATTGTCTGACAGGATGAGTTTTCCCTCTGGTTTAGTATTTCATTTCTGTTGTGTGGAAGTATGGGCTTTTTTTGGGGGGGGGGGGGGGGTCCTTTTCATCTGATTCTAACCCCAGGTTGGCCAAATCTCAGAATTGGTCACCAACAGTTCCAATGGTGTTGGTAGGGATTAATTTTCCTCCTCAAGGGTGCGCATGCAGGGCAGATGCTTACCAATATTTCAGTTTGAACCCAAGCCCCCCAAGGCAGCCCTTTCTACCAAAAACTCCACCCTACTGCCTCATATGTAGTAGTTCTATGGTTACGAGGGTAACATTGCCATTTTATTAATACGGTTGGTTATGGGGGTACAATTGCAGTTTACTGATAGTTATGCACTATTGTTTGCCTAGGTGTAAGGACCTACGGCTCCTACAGGCTAGACAGGTACCCTTGTTTGTCTAGTGAGTGTGATGACATGTCCTACTGTCAGATGCTGTCAGCCATCTGTATGCTGCATTCAGGGGTTATGCTAAGGTGTGTAGGCTGGGACATAAAGATCCATTTGGATACTATATCTGAGTACAATTGTATAAATGGACAGCTTGACATTTAACATTGGAGTTTGTCACTGTTTTTCTCAATGAGAGCTGTTAGATGATGTCTAATATTTATGGACCCCCTCCCCCCAGTATGTTGGCTACGATATTGCATTTCGTCAGATATGTCTTGGTGTAGGTGAGACAGTGTACTGAACTCTCTTAGCATATCAAACTCATTATCTGGCTTATGTCAGATGAAACAAAGTGGTGAGTGCTTACATTAGGAATAGTGTGTGGTTTGCATAAACAAGCTGGAAGTGCCAGTTCATACAACAAGCATGCTGGTAACTGTTCATACAGCGAGCACGCTGGTAACTCTTCATACAACGAGCACACTGGTAACTGTTCATGCTGGTAACTGTTCATACAACGAGCACGCTGGTAACGGTTCATGCTGGTAACTTCATACAAGAGGCATTCTGGTAACTCTTCATACAGCGAGCACGCTGGTAACTGTTCATACAACGAGCATGCTGGTAACTGTTCATACAACGAGCACGCTGGTAACTGTTCATACAACGAGCATGCTGGTAACTGTTCATACAACGAGCACGCTGGTAACTGTTCATACAACGAGCAAGCTGGTAACTGTTCATACAACGAGCACGCTGGTAACTGTTCATACAACGAGCATGCTGGTAACTGTTCTTGGGTAACTGTTCATGCTGGTAACTATTCATACAACGAGCACGGTGGTAACTGTTCATACAACGAGCATGCTGGTAACTGTTCATACAACGAGCACGCTGGTAACTGTTCATACAACAAGCACGCTGGTAACTGTTCATACAACGAGCATGCTCGTAACTGTTCATGAGTAAGTGTTTATGCTGGTAACTGTTCATACAACGGGCATGCTGGTAACTGTTCATGAGTAAGTGTTTATGCTGGTAACTGTTCATACAACGGCTTCAGCCGTTGTATGAACAGTATGGACTTTGAAAATGATAGTTTTATGGTCAGATACAGGCATATCCACCAAATTGAGACATTCGAGAGAGAAACCAGAGGAGAGTACAAGGACTGAAATGTGGCCTTTGGAGTGTGTGGCCCCTTTAACAGATTGAATGAGGTTAAAAGAATCTACAAGATCCAAAAAATGGGAAGTCAGGGAATGGGAAGGACAGCACACATGAATATTAAAATCGCCAAGAATAAGCACCCTGTCATATTTAGGCATGACAATGGATAGAAGGTCAGAAAACTCAAAGATAAAACTAACTGAATTAGGGGGCCTATAAATTAAGATGCAGAGAAAAGGGGAAGGGACACTAATTAAAAAACATAAAACCTCAAATGAGATAAAATTACCAAAATTAACAGGATGGCACTTAAGACCTAACTTATAAAAAACAGCTAGGTCACCCCCGCTACCAGAGGGCCTGGCAATGTGAAAATATACAAAATCAGGGGGGCTAGCCTCAATCATGGGAACAGTGTCCCCTGGGGACAGCCATGTCTCAGTAATCATAAAAAAGTCTAGATTATTGGAAACAATAACATCATTAATGATAAAGGACTTATTACATTACAGTCATTTAGCCGATGCATTTATCCAAAGCGACTTACAATAACTGCATTTAACGTAGGAAACCAGGAGAACTAAGTCTTCAGAGGTCATAAGTGCATCTAAAACAAGCATATAAGAGTAAAACCAGTGCTAAAGTAAAAGCGCAAGAAAGATTTTTTTTCTTTAATGAGTGAATACAATACGTGCTAAGAACTTCAAGTAACAGGGTAGTAGTTGTTGAAGAGGTGAGTTTTCAACTTGCGGTGAAAGATGGGCAGCGACTCTGCTGTCCTGACATCAGTGGGGAGTTCATTCCACCACTGTGGGGCCAGGACAGAAAAGAGCCGCGACCGGGTCGATCGGCAGCAGGGGCCTCTGAGTGACAGGGCAACCAGGCGTCCCGAGGCAGCAGAGCGAAGTGGTCGGGCGGGGGTGTAGGGCTTAACCATGGCCTGGAGATAGGAAGGAGCTGTTCCTTTCACTGCCCTGTAAGCTAGCACCAGAGTCTTAAAATGGATGTGAGCAGCTACTGGGAGCCAGTGTAGGGACATGAGAAGGGGAGTTGTGTGGTAGAACTTAGGGCGGTTGAACACCCGATGAGCCGCAGCTTTCTGAAGAAGCTCCAGAGGTCTGATGGCTGACGCCAGGGCGCCAGCAAGGAGGAAGTTGCCGTAGTCCAGCCAGGAGATGACTAGAGCCTCGATGAGCACCTGTGCCATCTCGTCAGTGAGGAATGAGCGAATCTTCCTGATGTTATAGAGGAGAAATCTGCAGGAGCGAGCAACCGATGCAACGTTTTCAGCAAACAACAGTTGGTCATCCAGGATCACACCCAGATTCCTTACAGTCCGAGTTGGCGTCACCACGGTGTTGTCAATGGTGATGGCCAGGTCTCGGTGTGGGCAACCTTTCCTCGGGAGGAATATCAGCTCTGTCTTGTCCAGATTGAGCTTCAGGTGGTGTGTCACCATCCACTCCGAGATGTCAGTCAAGCACGCAGCAATGTGTGTCTCTACTTGTGTGTCAGAGGGAGGGAAGGACAAGGTCAGCTGTGTGTCATCGGCATAACAATGGTAAGAGAAGTCATGCGAGAGAATAACAGAACCCAAGGATGTCGTGTACAGGGAGAAAAGGAGAGTACCCAGAACCGAACACTGTGGAACACCTGTAGTCAGTCTGCAAGGCTCTGACACAGATCCCCTCCATGTCACCTGCTAGGAGCAACCCGTCAGGTAGGTTGCAAACATTGAGAGTGCAGAGCCTGTGACACCCAGCCCCTCGAGGGTAGAGAGGACGATCTGGTGGTTCACTGTGTCAAATGCAGCTGACAGGTCCAGGAGTATCAGGACAGAGGAGAGAGAGTTTGCTCTCGCAGAGTGCAACGATTCTGTCACTGCAAGGAGGGCCGTCTCTGTCGAGTGACCCACCCTGAAACCAGACTGGTTGGGGTCCAGGAGGTTTTTCTGGTGGAGGTACAAAGAAAGTTGGTTAAAGACAGCACGTTCGAAAGTTTTGGACAGAAAGGGTAGAAGGGAAACCGGTCTATAGTTTTTGACATCAGAGGGGTTAAGTGATGGTTTCTTGAGAAGTGGGGTGACTCTAGCAGTCTTGAAGGCAGATGGAAAGCATCTTGCCTGAAGGGAGGTGTTGATGAGGTGGGTTAGAAAGGGAGGGAGTTCAAATGCTATAGACTGAAAAAGAGGGGAGGGGACCGGGTCAAGGGAGCATGTGGTGGGACGATTGGATGGGATGAGGTTTAGGACCTCGTCGGGGGAGAGGGGAGCGAGGTGGGATAGGGTGGGATGTGGAGAGGTGAGGGAGGGTGCAGAGGGTGAGATAGTGCAAGCAGCACTAACCGGGTGGTGAGAAAAGGAGGATCTGATGTCATTTACCTTCTTGTCAAAGAAGTTAGCGAAGTCATCAGGGAGAAGGAAGGAAGTACGAGGTGGGGGTTGAAGTGTAGAGAAGGTTTCAAAGAGTTTCTTAGGATTAGAGGCAGAGGATAGGATTTTAGAGCGATAGAAGGCAGCCTTAGCAGCAGAAAGGGAGGAGGAGAAAGTGAAAAGAAGAGACTGGAAGTTGAGAAGGTCCTCTGGGAGTTTGCCTTTTCTCCATTTGCGCTCTGCCACTCTCAGGCTCCGTCTGTCAGTATGTACTGAGTCAGTCAGCCAAGGGGCAGGTGGAGTTGGGCATGCAGGCCTGGAGGTGAGGGGACAGAGATTTTCCAGAGAAGAGGAGAGGGTAGAGAGAAGACGATCAGTAGCAGTGTCAGGGGGTAGGAGAGAGAAAGATTTAGGTGTAGGGAGGATAGAGGTAACGGAGGAAGAAAGATCAGTGGCGGAGAGAGAGCGGAGGTGTCTACGGATGGAAACCATGTGGGTAGGGGAAGGGGCTGGGGGGGTGAAGAGAGGGACAGAGAGTAGGACATGAAATAGTGGTCAGAGAGCTGGAGGGAAGTAACAGAGAGATTGGAAATAGGACAGTGTCTAGTAAAGATAAGGTCCAGCTGGTTGCTGGCCTTGTGGGTAGGAGGAGAGGGTGAGAGGTGAAGGTCAAAGGAGGAGAGGAAAGACAGAAGAGGATCTAGCTTGGCAGTGTGGATGTTGAAGTCACCGAGAAGGATAAGTGCAGAGTCATCAACAGCGAAGTGCGAGACACGTGTGTCAAGCTCCTCCAGAAACTCACCAAGGGGGCCTGGTGGGCGGTACACAACTACGATGGTGAGTTTGACTGGACAAGAGACAGTAACAGCATGAAATTCAAAAGAGGGCGGAGAAAATTGTGGAATGGAAACAAGAGAGTATTTCCATTTCAGGGAGATTAGCAGGCCATTACCACCACCCCGCCTCCCAACTCTGGGAGTGTGAGGAAAAGAGTACACATCAGACAGAGCTGCGGGTGTGGTAGTGTTATCCAGCATGATCCAGGTCTCAGTTGGAGCAAGAAAGTTGAGGGAGAGCAAGGATGCGTAGCCTGAGATAAACTCAGCTTTCAGCACCACAGACTGGCAATTCCAGAGCCCTCCCGTCACCACTTGCTCAACGTGAATGTAGAGAGTGGGATAGATGAGATTGGTAGGGTCACAGCCCCTCGGAGTGACCCAACGTCAATGCCGGCCCCAGGAAGAGGAAAGGACAGGAATGCGAAGGAAACACATAGTCTATACTAGGTACACAAAATACAGATGACTGACCGGATCAAAAAAGAGCAGTCCTTGCTTGACGAAGTCTTTGCTCGAAAAAGTTGGCTTGCCTTTTTTCACTCTAGCCTTCGTTCAACCTAGACCTGTTTGCCCTCGGCTTTTTTGCCCAACGCTTCCAAGTAGCAGCAGTGATTTAAAGAACACTAATTGCTAATTGTCTGCCATGAGTGCAGGCCACACCCTGGCCACTTAACACCCAATTGGTCCAAGAGGTACACTGAAAATAGATCTATTGCCCAGAAACTGGTCACTTATGTAAAACTCTATCAAACCTCGCACAATACTATTAAAACTGCAAACTGCAAGTTACCAAGGAGTATATTTATAAGCTAAAAGGATAACTAAGGTAAAACAGCTAGGCAACAAGAAATACTTAAGGACACACTAGGTGAAAAACAGCTACAGCTAGAATAAGTAAATAAGACAAGTAAGTAGATAGAATAAGACAGCTACAGCTAGAATAAGATCCCACTAGGAACCAGCAGCAGGTGTATAGAGAAAATGACTAATACTCAAGCAGCTGGAATAAGACTAATAGCAACTTGTTATGCAAGAAAGATGATACTTACTCTATTCTAGATGAACCAGCAATTCAGAATCACTCCAGAGGTTAAAATTCACACTGGATTGAAACTGAAACAGGCCAGACTTATAAATCCCTGTGATGTTCTGGCCACACCCTGGCCACTTAACACCCAACTGGCCAAAGAAGACACTGAAAATAGGCCTATTGCCCAGAGATATAAAAATAGGCTTATTACCCAGAGAACTCACATTCAGGAGGCCAAAATTATTTGGTGTCACAGCAGAATTAACACCAACAGGAGTACAACAAATAGGATGCAAATTGCACATATTTGACCCAGATGTTCGGTTGTTGTTGTTTCTGCTATTAGATACAACGTGCTATTAGATACAACCGAACCTCTGTTCAGACATTAGTGGAGCTGTGCTTGTTGTGTCTGACTCCTCTTTTACCCTGGATGTCCGTCTAGAGCTCAGAGTTTGACACTGCGGGGGTAGAACAGGTCTTAGGTCTTGCTCCCCGGTTTAGCCAGTAGCACATATCCAGATCCGATGCGGTGTCGGTCTCAAGTGGGTTCTGGCCGCACCAGGGAATCGTGTCTGCATAGTCTTCGGTGTGGGGCTCATTATCTCTGAAAGCCGCTTCGCAGCGCGTTTCATGTCCCTGGTCCTGATCGTCCGGAACATCAGCTTGGGAAGCAGCAATCAAAGTGTTCATAAGTTTTTCATCCTGTTGCCTTTGGTAAAGCAAAGAGATTCTTTTCTCAAAGAAAAGTGCTGCCTGTTTGGGCGTAGGCCTAGCCGCATGACTTCATCACCTGTTGAATCCACGGCAGTGCTGAAATTAGTCGATCAACAGAAAATTAATCGATTATGATTTTGGTAGTTAAGTCATAATTTGAGTCATTCAAGTAAAAATACCAAACATTTGTAGGTTGCCGTTTCATACCGTTTCATTCAGATTTGCTTGCCTCCTTTTGGTTTATATCATTATGAATTTAATACTTGAAGGGTTTTCCGGCTGTTGGTCAGACTAAGTTGACAGTTTTAAGAGTTCACTTTGGCCTCTGGAAAATTCAGATGGGCATTCATCAGTATTTTTGACTTTTAACAGATTAAACTAGGACTGCACTCAGTAGAGTGCAGATCCTCCCCAGGCGGGGTGTGTGTCTGTCCATGGCTAACCTTGCAAACTACTGACCCTTTTAGTTACACAGCACAGTTATGACTGTATGATGACGACACTCTCGTGCTTGCGGTGATTCAAAACCTTTGCAGAACGTTTGTTTTCGCTATCACCACTCCCTCTCCATTCACTGTCTAGCTCACTCGACCAACACTGCTTTCTGTCGCTACCCGCTCCGAGTCAGCCATGCGCATGCACGACTCGCCGCGACAGTGATCGGGCAGCGGCAGTGTCAAAACACGTATTTGGGTATAAGCCTTGAAAGTAAATGAGAAGTTGATCGTATTTCACAAGTCAGTAAATCATTCACTGCTGATCTCAGCACAGCACAACTGGAGGAACACTAGAGGGACCAAAGCTAATATCCTATCTGTACAAAAACACATATCCAAACTGCAAGAACACAATATAACCAAACTACAAAAAAAAAAAAAAACTACAAAACACTGTGATGGCCTGGCGCGGCCTGTCCAAGTCTCCCCGCCTGCTGTCCAATGACTGCTGGGATAGGCTCCAGCGTCCCTGCCACCCTGAGAGCAGGATAAGCGGTTTGGATAATGGATGGATTTTCTCAGGGTTAGACCAAAACGGTCGCATTTCTTTTTCAAAAGATCAAGTTCATATTAGACTTGGTCGTATTTGTGTGAGGGTCCACTGAGGAGGCTGCGCAGCCACAGACTGACAGGCAAAATGTTTTATTAGGTATCCCAGTTGAATCAGTTTATCTGGACACGTTTATCAGCAGAAACATTTCATCATCATCTTAGTGACTGTTAGTCTCAACTGACTGCAGGTGTCCCCACCCTTACATACAGCAGCTGCATAACGACCGAAACCAACAATCGGTTTCATATACAAATTTCTGTGACCATTACCTAGTGTTACAATGGTTATGTGTACCATTCACAGAGAGTTGGGGAATAGTTGCAATCACAGAAATGAAATATGGCAACAGATGTGCTCTTCCGTTGCCTACCAATGCGGGGGATCAGCAGTTCGAATCCCCATGTTGACTCCAGTTTGGTCAGCGGTACCCACAGACACAATTGGCCGTGTCTTCGGGCGGGAGGCCGGATGTGATTATGTGTCCTGGTCACTGCACTAGCACCTTCTCTGGTCAGTCGGGGCGCCTGTTTGGGGGGGGGGGGTGTAGCATGGTCCTCCCACGCGCTACGTCCCCCTGGCGAAACTCCTCACTGTCGGCTGAAAAGAAGCGGCTGTCTTCTTTTCACCTTTTCAATCCACATGGATCAGAGATCAGAGGGGGCATGTGGTAGTCTGCAGCCCTCCCCAGCTCGGCAGAGGGGGTGGAGCAGTGACCGGGACAGCTCGTAAGAGTGGAGTAATTGGCCAAGTACAATCGGGGAGGAAAAGGAGAAAAGGGGGGGGAATCCAAAAAAAAAAGATTAATATCTGCGATTAAACCAAAAGACACGTGTTGCACCGCTATGCCGTCCATCTCTGCCAACAACAGAGGAATGTCTGCTGACTCCTTCCTGAATCATGCCCCCTGCAGAAGCTCTGAGTATTTGCTGTTGATTACCACCGAAGCTTTGGAGCCCAAAAAATGGTATTTGGGACGGCCCTAGTAACAAGACGCTCCCCCTTGAAAGGCATTCAGTGTCTGTCGGTTGCAGATAGTTGCTGGTGCAACACACACAGCATGTGTAGGAGAGTCCTTGTCCCCCTGGGATGGGGTTGAGTTTAAGGAAGAGCTTTGATTCCATGGTTGCTACTGGTAAACTATATTTTGTCTGCCACTCTTGCCCATTGGTAAATTTTCATTTCTCCTATTGGAATTACTTATGAAAAGCTACCAAAATAATCCAAATGCAGTAGAGCAGCTGTGTTTCTGAGGTCTTCCCCTGACTCCTCTCTTCTATGTCCTCTCTCTGTCCCCAGTGTAGTCCTGCCCTTGAATGCTGCAGGCCCTGTCTTGGCTCACTGTCCAGTTACTCTGCTTGACACTACATCTCTACTTAAGTAGTGTGTCTTTTGTTACCGCAGTCTCTATAGCTGTTGCCAAGGTTGCTTCGCAACCTATTTCATCACAGTCCAGCATTGGGTTTACTCTCGTAGTCATGTCTATCTGTCTCTCCACAGCAGGTCTTACAGACAGAGTTGTCGACGTACTGAGCAGGTTTTCGTTGATCACAAATGTAGAAGGTTGTCAGCATATATCAACATGAAGACACCAATAACTCATTCATGACAGTTTGACTATTGATGTACTTCCTGTTCTCTTGGTCCTCAGGCTAGACAATCTAAATAGTGTGTGTCACTGTTTTCTCTGGTTGTGAATAAAGACCTATCTCCTCAGTGATCTGTGCTTTCCCGATCTGTCCCTCCTTCTGGCAGCCGTAGTCACCTGCTTACCACCAACCAGCTCAGCAGTAAACAGTTTCTGCCCTTGTAAAAATGGCATCCTTGAGCTAAAGCTAACACAGGCGATCCCAGAGTTTCTGCCAGGAAGCTATGATGCCAGCCGACGTGTCCGGCAAGATTCCACAATGTCAGACAAATGGGAAAAATTCTGATCATATCATCTCTGCCTTGCTTGCACTGTACAAGAGCAAAGTATCATTGCAAATAGATTTTACATAACATCCATTTTAATAAAAAAAATCTTCACCATTTAAACAGATATTCAAAATAAAGACACGGCTTGTGAAAGGTCACCTCATTCTAAAACTACCAGCATGAAAGAACTGCAGAGTAATGGAAAACTGCTTACAGCTTGCTGCTGCTCCATGAAAGAAATATTGAAAATGAGAAAAAATCGATTAAAAGTGGGCTGTTTTGCCATTTTCCCCCACAGCCATCTCTCCTTGTATGGCACTTAGTCTGCACAAGCTGGCATAGGCCAATCCAGGCGCACTCGAGGCCAAAACTGGATAAAATGAAAAGGAAATCTTTGACTGCCTCCCTTTTTCTGAAGATCTTTATTTTCAATGGAGGGGTCTATTTTTTTATTTGTTTCTTTATTTTTTACATCATAGAAATTTCTGTTCTTTGGGTGGAATTATTGTTAGATGCTAGGGGGATTGTTATTTGTAGGATTTTAAATGTTTTTACTAGTAAATAAAACGAATTATGGTTAATGGAAACTGGGCAATCCATTGTATTACAAACTACATTAAACTGTAATTATGGGAGCAGGGCGCCCCGGTCCTTACTGTCCTTACTGCAGCGGCCTGAGTTTGAATTCGGCCTGGGCCCTTTGCTGCATGTCATCCCCTCTCTCTCCCCTGCCTTTCCTGTCTCTGTCTACTGTTACTATCAAATAAAGGTGGAAAATGCAAAAAAAAATCTTAAAAACAAAACTAAGTTCCCTGTTATTTTCTGCAGTAAGATGATGAGATCCTAATCAAAATTAGTTCTTCAACTCCAGCTACTCCTGCAGATCCTGTCTTACCAAATTCATATCTATACAAGGAGTCACTGATAGGGCGGCATCGTGGCACAGTGGGAAGCACAGTCGCCTCACAGCAAGAAGGTCCTGGGTTTGAGCCCTGGGGTAGTCCAACCTTGGGGGTCGTCCTCTGTATGGAGTTTGCATGTTCTCCCTGTGTCTGCGTGGGTTTGCTCTGGCTGCTCCGGTTTCCTCCCACAGTCCAAAGACATGTAGGTCAGGTGAATCAAACACATGTAGGTCAGGTGAATCAAAGACATGTATGTCAGGTGACTCAAAGACACGTAGGTCAGGTGACTCAAAGACATGTAGGTCAGGTGACTCAAAGACATGTAGGTCAGGTGACTCAAAAGACATGCAGGTCAGGTGAATCAAAGACATGTATGTCAGGTGACTCAAGGACACGGTCAGCTGAATCAAAGACGTGGGTCAGGTGAATCAAAGACGTGGGTCAGGTGAATCAAAGACACGTAGGTCAGGTGAATCAAAGACACGCAGGTCAGGTGAATCAAAGACACGTATGTCAGGTGACTCAAAGACACGTATGTCAGGTGACTCAAAGACACGTAGGTCAGGTGAATCAAAGACACGTAGGTCAGGTGAATCAAAGACACGTAGGTCAGGTGAATCAAAGACACGCAGGTCAGGTGAATCAAAGACACGCAGGTCAGGTGACTCAAAGACACGTATGTCAGGTGACTCAAAGACACGTATGTCAGGTGACTCAAAGACACGTATGTCAGGTGACTCAAAGACACGTAGGTCAGGTGAATCAAAGACGTGGGTCAGGTGAATCAAAGACACGTAGGTCAGGTGAATCAAAGACACGCAGGTCAGGTGAATCAAAGACACGCAGGTCAGGTGACTCAAAGACACGTAGGTCAGGTGAATCAAAGACACGTAGGTCAGGTGAATCAAAGACACGTAGGTGAGGTGAATCAAAGACACGTAGGTCAGGTGACTCAAAGACACGTAGGTCAGGTGACTCAAAGACACGTAGGTCAGGTGAATCAAAGACACGTAGGTCAGGTGAATCAAAGACACGTATGTCAGGTGACTCAAAGACACGCAGGTCAGGTGAATCAAAGACACGTATGTCAGGTGACTCAAAGACACGTAGGTCAGGTGAATCAAAGACACGTAGGTCAGGTGAATCAAAGACACGTAGGTCAGGTGAATCAAAGACACGTAGGTCAGGTGAATCAAAGACACGTATGTCAGGTGACTCAAAGACACGCAGGTCAGGTGAATCAAAGACACATAGGTCAGGTGACTCAAAGACATGTAGGTCAGGTGACTCAAAGACATGTAGGTCAGGTGAAAAAAAAGACACGTCGGTCAGGTGAATCAAAGACATGTAGGTCAGCTGACTCAAAGACATGCAGGTCAGGTGAATCAGAGACATGTATGTCAGGTGACTCAAAGACACGTAGGTCAGGTGAATCAAAGACATACATGTCAGGTGACTCAAGGACACGGTCAGCTGAATCAAAGACACGTAGGTCAGCTGAATCAAAGACACGTAGGTCAGGTTAATCAAAGACATGTATGTCAGGTGAATCAAAGACACGTAGGTCAGGTTAATCAAAGACATGTATGTCAGGTGAATCAAAGACGTGGGTCAGGTGAATCAAAGACATGTAGGTCAGGTGAATCAAAGACACGTAGGTCAGGTGAATCAAAGACACGCATGTCAGGTGACTCAAAGACACGTAGGTCAGGTGAATCAAAGACACGTAGGTCAGGTGAATCAAAGACACGTAGGTCAGGTGAATCAAAGACACGTATGTCAGGTGACTCAAAGACACGTAGGTGAGGTGAATCAAAGACACGTAGGTCAGGTGACTCAAAGACACGTATGTCAGGTGACTCAAAGACACGTAGGTCAGGTGAATCAAAGACACGTAGGTCAGGTGAATCAAAGACACGTAGGTGAGGTGAATCAAAGACACGTAGGTCAGGTGACTCAAAGACACGTATGTCAGGTGACTCAAAGACATGCAGGTCAGGTGAATAAAAGACATGTAGGTCAGGTGAATCAAAGACATGTAGGTCAGGTGAATCAAAGACATGTAGGTCAGGTGACTCAAAGACACGTAGGTCAGGTGAATCAAAGACACGTTGGTCAGGTGAATCAAAGACACGTAGGTCAGGTGAATCAAAGACACGTAGGTCAGGTGAATCGGCCGTACTAAATTGTCCCTAGGTGTGTGTGTGTGGGTGGGTGGGTGGGGCCTGTGATGGCCTGGCGGCCTGTCCAGGGTGTCTCCCCGCTTGCCGCCCAGTGACTGCTGGGATAGGCTCCAGCATCCCTGCGACCCTGGTTGGCATAAGCGGCTTTGATGATGGATGGGGGGGGGGGGGACTATATGGGAACACTGTTGTACTGTAATAGTGATTGTAGAATTGTAGATTCCCTCTCCAGCAGACGCATCGCTACATCGCCATCTCATTTCAATCCTTTTTGCTGCTTGAGTAGGAACTTTGTATTTCCTTACTATTATGTTATCCATTCCATTATCCGAACCGCTGATTCCTCTCTCAGGGGCGCGGGGATGCTGGAGCCTATCGTTGCAGTCATTGGGCGGCAGGCGAGGAGACACCCTGGCCAGGCCGTCAGAGGGTGTCCACACACACACACACACACACACACACACACACACACACACATTCATAGCTAGAGGCAATTTAGTACAGTCGATTCACCTGACCTACATGTCTTTGGACTTTGGGAGGTAACCGGAGCACCCAGAGGAAACCCACGCAGACACAGGGAGAACATGCAAACTCCACATAGAGGATGACCTGGGACGACCCCCAAGGTTGGACTACCGCACGGCTCAAACCCGGAACCTTTTTGATGTGTGGCGACCGCGCTAACCACTGCGCCACCGTGCTGCCTATATTATATGATATATGATATGATATGATATTAGGCCCTGTGTGATGGCCTGGCGGCCTGTGACTGCTGGGATAGGCTCCAGCATCCCCGCGACCCTGAGAGCAGGATAAGCGGTTTGGATAATGGATGGAGTAGGAACTTGTTTACCGCTGCATGTGTTCTTGCTTCTCGGTAAGAAATGGAGAGCGTCTCCACACATGGTAAAGACACCAGTTAGCTTTTATAACCTGACACATAATTCAAATGCATGAAATAACTATCTATTAATGGAGAAAAGGCCCAGATTTCAGCTTCTACGTCTTCAGAAATCTCCTTTACATGTGATGTCCATTCTTTAACGCTGTTGCACTGTACATTAGGACTCATAAATACCTTACCCTTCAGCTGAACTTGTCTTGTTTAGTTGAGCTGCCTTCATGCCGTGTCTTTGGTTCCATGAGGAATCTAGCTTGGGTACACTTTGTGAGGATTTGATGTACAGCTGTTTCCAGGGGTCCCCCCAACTCATGGTGCAGTGCTGTTTCTAATATCATCATCATCAACCTTTATTTTGATAGGCAAGTTAATTAAGAGCAAACTCTTATTTACAATAACGGCCTATGTTGGGGGTAAGTGCCCCCTAGGGGAAGGGGATGGGGAGTAAAATAAAAAAGAGGTAAAAACAAGGAACAGCAGTGACATGACAGGCCAAGTACACAGATATAGACATCACAATCAGTACAACAAACATTCATGGTCGTCATACTTAACGTGTGCAGAGGGACAAGGCTGACATATAGCAACAGGTAAGACATAGCACACACGTTCATGCACAGTAGAGCAGTAGCAGAAAATATGGAATAACCCAGGAGTAGGTTAATACACGTAAGCAGTGGTGGCAACATACGACACATCCAATGGCAACATACAACACACACATCAAGCATCAATGGTATTGGCAGCATATAGTATCAGCAGGGTTAGACAGTGGACAGTTAATTACAGCAGACACCACAATAATGGGACAGTATAGCAGGCAGTTAGGAGGCAAGCAGACATACAACTCAGGCGGTTAGGATATACAGTACATTTAGCAGCGATAAAGCAGACAGCAGGGGTGTAGCAACAGGTTATGACATACCGCACGTTTAGCAGGGTTTAAAAACAGACGGGGGGGCAGCAGGTTAGGCTATGACATACATGCAGAGTATAAAACAATCATGGGAGCAAGAGGACAGACAAACGGTAATGGTGGCAAGGAGTTGGCTCAGGTAAAACAGCTGCAAGAGTGCACTAGTGTATTTGTTATGGTTTCCCTAAAGGAACGGACGGAGATGAATTTTTCCATATTCAGGGTTTTTTGTAGCCTGTTCCAGCTATCGGCTGCTGCATACTGAAACGAGGAGCGGCCTTGCGAGAATTTGATACTGGGAATGCTAACCAGGATGTGTGTAGCTGAACGGGTGGAGTACTTCGGGGGTGGGCGTAGGTGGAGGAGGTGTGTGAAGTATGAGGGAGTGTGGCCTAGAAGTGTTTTGTAGATAAACGTCAGCCAGTGGATGGTGCGTCTGGTTTCAAGGGAGGGCTAGTTTATGAGGGAGTACAGCTCGCAGTGATGGGTCCTATAGGGAGCATTGGTGGCAAAATGTATGGCGGAGTGATCTAAAACATCTAAACGCTCGAGAGATCCCTTGCAGGCTGAACGGTAGATTACATCGCCAAAGTCGAGTAGCGGCAGGACAGTCATCTGGACCAGGGTGCGTTTCGCCGAGGTAGTGAAAGAGGAGCGGTTTCTGTAGAGAGAGCCAAGCCTTACTTTGACCTTGGCCTGCAGTTTGGACAGATGTTCCGAGAATGACAGGGTGCTGTCAATCAACACTCCTAGATATTTGTAGGAGGTGACCACTTCCAGCTTTTTGCCATCTGCGTCTACGATGGTGTCAGATTGGGAGGCACCTTTGCGGCCGAACCACATCATTTTGGTCTTGCTAGTGTTTAAGACCAGGCTGAGGGCAGAGAAGCCAGCTTGGATTTTTAGAAACTCTCCTGGAGAGTTTTCAGGACAACATCAGGAGAGGGACCAGAGGTGTACAGGACTGTATCATCGGCGTAGAGGTGTATCATGGAGTTTCCGGCGAACTGACCTATATTGTTGATATAGACTGAAAAGAGGACTGGTGCTAGAATGGAACCTTGGGGCACCCCCTTCGCGCTGGATAGGGGCTGGGACAGCAGATTGTTGGATTTTACTGACTGTGCGACTGGAAAGGTAGTTATCGAACCAAGCTACTGTTTGATTTGTGACACCTATGCATTTCAGACGTTCCAGGAGCAATTTATGATCTACGGTGTCGAAGGCTTTCGCCAGATCAATAAAGGTGGGAGCACAGCAGTGCTTGGCGTGGAGGGCGTTGAGGACATCGTTGAGTACTTTAGTAGTAGTGGTCTCACAACTGTACCCTGAGCGGAAACCTGACTCATTGACTGATATTATGTTATTGGTGTCTAAAAAGCGTGTGAGTTGTTTGCAGACTAGCCTTTCTAGTACTTTCGCAATACATTGTAGTATTGCTAATACTAATAGAAATGGTTGACAAGGTGTTCATTAATCTGATAATGATAGAGCATTTATTCCCCACTTCCTAAGAGGCAAGTAATGACTGCCTGTCTAAGGCTGGTCTAAGGTTGGCCCTGAATATTCGGATATTCGTTGTGCAGGTTGGTATTCGTACATCATTTCAGTATTCAGATGTTGTTTTTTCTGCACAGCCCGATTTTGTTTTTTTACATTATCTTGACTAACTATCCTGGAGGACAGCCTTGGATGACATCCAAATGAAAACCCTGTGAAAACAGTTTTTATTTCAATGACAAAAGAGCACAGCATAGTACTGAAACGAAGAAAATGACACTTGCAGTCGATGCAGCGGCGGAGATTTTCAGGGATCCTGTAATCCTGGCTAGGCTACCCACCAACATTACTGATATTGATTAACTTGGCATTATTATTGAAAAATGTGAAATACACATATGTCAGAATCGATTGTGCCTCACTGCAAAGTGTGCTTGTTTTCATTTGTGATCACCCAGAAACAACAATGATCCTGTGTAATTCTTCATGTCAACAGATCCGTGGCATTATGTAAATGGGAGTGTGAAGGGAACATGTGGCCACTGGCTGTGTTGCTTATCCATCACCAGTCTTAAGCCTTGAGTTTGTATTGTCTAATTCATATGAAATGAACATCTGGATATTCATTTGGAAAATGTGCCAAATGTCTGAACCTTGGAAAAAAGGTATTGGAGACAGTCCTATATTGGTCCCATCCACATGCATGTGGTGTACACAAGGTTGTCTTTCATGCACTCACCTTGCTTGGCATGCTTGTTCAGCTGCTTGCTGATGTAGAAACCTGTGATCTAAGAGGGTGAAGTGTTCAGCTGCAGAGAACCATCCTTGCTTTTTTCCTCCATCTCTAAATAATGGATGCAGGAACATGGCATTTCCCCGGACTGTGTTAGCAATTTCCACTGTGCTGTTTGGCTCAGATGGACGAGGATCAGAGGCTGGGTAGGTAGGTTGGCAACTGGTATGATTACAGCGCAGACAGGGGGGCAGGCAGAAACACTACGAACTAGCCGCAGCAGCCTTTATTGTTAAGGATTTTCTGTAGTGGGTATTCAGCAAGCCTTGTGGCCGCAGTTTGCTCGGCTTTAAGGCTAGACTGGCGGCAGGACTCAGCCCCATCTGAAACTTCAAACGTCCGTTTCCAATATATCAACAGTGACGATTGATAGCCTTGTGTTTTTACAAGTGTCGGATGTCAAAATTAATGATACGTTGGTTGTAGTTCCGCTTCCGGTGTTGGAAGATGGCGGCGCGGATTCATGTTTGCAGTGGCCTCAGCCAGTACCGTCCATGCAGTGTCTGTGTCCACGTCTGCGGTTTGATGGCTGGGAGAGCTTGGTCTGCCGCGTCCTGTGGGCCCAGGGACCAGGGCCCTGCCTGGAGCTGTGCCCAAAGAGGAAACACCGAGGGCGGTCTGATAGGATGCGGGGCAGGCTAAGCTAGCTGCTAGCCCATGCAGACCGGCACTTCCGACAGTCATCCTGGCTGGCGTTCGTTCTCGTGGACAGTGATTTTTTTGTTTTGTTTTTTGTTTTGTTTTTTTGTTCAGATATGTGTGTTAGTTTGGATATGTGTGAAGACGGCGGCCCCACCCGTGCCGACCATGCAGTGTCTTTGTCGGCGTCTGCGTCTAAGTTTGTGTCTTCGTGTGACGTTCCCCCCCCCCCCCCTTGTCGGCTCGGCTGAGAGCTTACGGCCCTTTCCGGAGCTGTACGGCCGTGCCGAGAGAAAACACCGAGGAGGAGGTCTGGCGGCGGCCTCGCCAAGCGTTGACTGTGCAGTATTTTTGTCTGCCTCTGCGTCGTCGTGTGGAATGCGGGGGACGTGTGTCGAGGGTGTCTGGCAGGGAGAGCTTGGTCTGCTTCATCCGATGGGCCCAGGAACCACGGCCCCTGCCTGGAGCCGTGCCCGGGAGGAAACGCCGAGGGCGGTCTGGCAGGGCGCGGAGGCGGGGCGGGCTAAGCTAGCTGCTAGCCCATGCAGACCGGCACTTCCGGCAGTCATCCTGGCTGGAGTTCGTTCTCGGGACAGAGTGTTTTGGACTACATTGCAGGGTGGACTGTGTTAACTTCTTTTTTATATATATATATTTTTTGCTTCTCTCTTTTTTATGTTTTTGGTTGTGTCGCTTTTGGGAAATTTTGGATATGTGTTTTTTGTGTTACACTGCTGTCTGTGGGCTGGGGGAAACGAAATTTCGTTTCTTTGTGTATGCAAGTACATCTAAGAAATGACAAATTGTTCCTGATTCTTGTCGTTTTGGGGCGTGTTCTTGTCTTTGTGTTGCACTGCTTTGGGCTGGGGGAAACCATGTTTCATTTCATTTCAGGTGCTCAAGTGCATGAAATGAAATGACAGTGTTCTGATTCTGATTACTGTTTAAAGAACTGTTTAGTCAAGAGTCAACACCGTCGTAGATATTCTCATAATAACATGGTTTCACCTTCCACGTGAAGTGCCCGTGTTCATGTTTCTTGTTTTCTTTCCCACTGCTCAGTCATAAAAATATGTGTCATGCAGACTAATCTTGTAACCGAATTGGTAGTGAGGGGTTACACTGCCCACCGTTCTACCTTTACGCCGTTAGTCCAGTGCCATGTGCCACAAGAGAGCGATGTGTATGCAGTTTTTTTTTCTGCAAACCAGCACTACACCAGCTGATACAAGCCGATTAGGTCCTCCTCCGTCTGTCTAGTTGGAGGTGTGCTAATTGGTAAATCAGCTAGTGTAGCATTGCTTTGGAAGGAAAGCCTGCATACACATGACCCTGTGTGGCACATGGTTGAATGTCCCCGCTTTAGCAGATAGAATAAGGTACAGATGGAGTCGATGCTGCCTAGACCTTCAGCACCAGTCAGCCTAATCGAATATTTGTGTTCTGTGACACCTCCACAGGACGAATACACCAGGCCATGGTGACCTCACTGAATGAGGACAACGAGAGCGTCACAGTGGAATGGATAGAAAATGGAGACACAAAAGGGAAAGAGGTAAATTGCCAGTCATTATCAGTCCAAGCACCAGTGGCAGCATCCGCTTGATTCTTCCAGAATGGATAATGCACCTAAAGATATTCAAGAGCTGTGGAGATCGCACAACCCGCAGGCATGTTTTACAGTCGTGACAGACATCACCCTCTTTAGTCTTATGTGCTCAAGTGCACAGAGCCCATACTGTAGTAATGCCCCCTCTGGCACATTATTTCTATGCCAGTACTTAGTACCTGTGCTGTATCACTGGAATACTTCCTGCTCTTTGTTTTTACTGTCATAAGAAGATGTTGGCCATGCAGGGCTCTAGAGTTCAGCTGTATGATTGCATTTTGAAACATTATTTTTTCCAATGCCTTTGGTTTCTCTGATAGAAGAGCAAACAAAAAAACCAAACAAGTCATTGGAGTTGTGACGCATTGTATACCAAAGTAAAAGAAAACACAAAAGTTTTTTTTAAACATCCATTATAAAACTCTTTCTGAATTCGGTTAGTCTACCAGCCAACTCTGTTGATCGTGTGCTTTGTTCCTGAACAGATTGATTTGGAGAGCATATTTGCACTAAACCCAGATGTGGCCCCAGATGAGGAGATTGCCCCCAGCCCAGAGACCCCACCCCCGCCCACACCTACATCTGTGAAAGTCAACAGAATTGCAAAGGTGAGCTCTGCTGCCCTGATTTAACTAATGAAGCTAATAAACCGCTGTGTTGTCCTGCTACAGCCCTTTTCTTTTCCAAATCTGTTACTTCCTATGTAGAACTTACTTTGCCTGGAGCCCACAAAATCTTACAAATCTGACATGTAGACATGTAGTAAACATTTGACTACATACAGCATGATCGTACGTACTCTGGTACTGGTGTGGGTCCACTAGAAACTTCATATGGGCATTGGATCTTCTTAGCTAACTAGATAATGGGCCTTACTAAGCCCACTATTTATGTGTAGTTCACAGTAATAATGATAATGATTTTATTGGGTGTCCGGGTAGCATAGCGGTCTATTCTGTTGCCTACCAACATGGAGATCGCTGGTTCTAATCCCCGTGTTACCTCCAACTTGGTCGGGCATCCCTGCAGACACTATTGGATGTGTCTGCGGGTGGGAACCTGGATGTGGGTATGTGTCCTGGTCGCTGTACTAGCACCTCCTCTTGTTGGTGGGGGCGCCTGTTCGGGGGGGAGGGGGAACTGGGGGGAATAGCGTGATCCTTCCATGCGCTACATCTCCCTGGTGAAACTCCTCTGTCAGGTGAAAAGAAGCGGCTGGTGACTCCATATGTGTCGGAGGAGACATGTGGTAGTCTTCAGCCCTCCCCGGATCAGCAGAGGGGGTTGAGCAGTGACCGGGACGACTTGGGAGAGGGGGGTAATTGGCAGGATACAATTGGGGAGGAAAAGGGAAGAAAAATCCCCCCCCCCCTCAAAAAAAAGATTTTATTTATATAGCCCTTTTCTAAAACAATGTTACCAAGTGCTTTACAAAGAAATAAAACCAGACAAGGCAAAAACCAGAACAAGACCAAATAAGTAAGAGTAAAGATAAGAACTTTATGAATAAATAAAAACACATAAGTAAATGTATAGATAAGAACTGTATGTTGTGATATTGGGCTATACAAATAAAATTGATTTGATTTTTTTGATTTGATTTAAGAGTAAAGATAAGAACTATGAATAAATAAAAACAAAAAAGTAAGAATAAACATAAGAACTATATGAATAAATAAAAACAAATAAGAGTAAACATAAGAACTGTGAATAAATAAATGAATAAGTAAGAGTAAACATAAGAACTATGAATAAATAAACAAATAAGTAAGAGTAAACATAAGAACTATGAATAAATAAACAAATAAGTAAGAGTAAACATAAGAACTATATGAATAAAAAACAAATAAGAGTAAACATAAGAACTATATGAATAAATAAAAACAAGAGTAAATATAAGAACTATATGAATAAATAAAAACAAGTAAGAGTAAACATAAGAACTATGAATAAATAAACAAAAAAGAGTAAATATAAGAACTATATGAATAAATAAAAACAAGTAAGAGTAAACATAAGAACTATATGAATAAATAAAAACAAATAAGAGTAAACATAAGAACTATATGAATAAATAAAAACAAGTAAGAGTAAACATAAGAACTATGAATAAATAAGTAAGAGTAAACATAAGAACTATGAATAAATAAGAGTAAAGATAAGAACTGTATGAATAAATAAATAAGTAAGAGTAAACATAAGAACTATGAATAAATAAACAAATAAGTAAGAGTAAACATAAGAACTATATGAATAAATAAAAACAAATAAGAGTAAACATAACTGTATGAATAAATAAAAACAAGTAAGAGTAAACATAAGAACTATGAATAAATAAATAAGAGTAAAGATAAGAACTGTATGAATAAATAAAAACATAAGAGTAAATATAAGAACTATATGAATAAATAAGTAAGAGCAAATATAAGAACTGTATAAATAAATAAAAACAAATAAGTAAGAGTAAAGATAAGAACTATGTGAATATATAATTTGCAAAAGCTTTCCTAAAAAGAAGAGTTTTAAGACGCGATGTAAAAGAAGCCAGAGACCTGGTGTGTCTTAGCTCAACAGGAAGTCGGTCCATAGTGTGGGGCAGTGTTGTAGTCGAGTCACTAAACCCCGAGTCCGAGTCAAGTCTCGAGTCCCCAGTGTTCGAGTCCGAGTCCGAGTCACCAAAGAAAAGTCGAGTCCGAGTCGAGTCACTATTACCCTAGTCCGAGTCCAAGTCATCAAGGTTGAGTCTGAGTCGAGTTCCAAGATGGCTCCAGTGATCCCCTCGGGCACAGTCAAAGATCTGACATACAAATAAAAAAGGTCTACATTAAACAAAAATGACACAGCTGTCACCATTTCAAAGGGAGTTTATTTACTTTGTGACACGATAGCCAAACAAATGCACACCCACACACTCGCACACATGCACGCGCAAGCATGCGCGCACACACACATTTTTAGAACAGTCTGAATTTCTTTGACATTCTGAACATTGGATGTGCTTCAAAACACATTGATAGCTGTGAATAGCATGATATTAGCAAATGGTGGAAACAGTATACAGAAGTAAGTTCCACAGCATACAATACATTCATAAAAACTAGTCAAAAGACATTGTCTCTCAGGAATAGTTAGGAACAAAAGGCTAGTGGCACTAGTTTTAAGCATACACGTTGCATTTCAAAAACATAAGATCTGACAGCATGGAACTACTCAACCTTGCATGGTGAGGCCTCATCAAAATGCCTCCATGACTAAATACCCTTTCAATGGGCGCACTGGAGGCAGGGATAGAGAATACCTGTGTGGCAATCTGATAGAGGGTAGGGAATTTGGATTTGTTTTGCTGCCAAAATCTGAGGCACGGGACTGAGTCAGAGTCCTGCTCAGCGATCAAGTCGAGGTATGCAGTCAACTGAGCCTGGCCAGACGGCTTCTTCTCGGTGGAGGAGGGAGTCCTCCTATAGTGGGAGAACATTCTCAACTGCTTCTCAGGAGGAGACTCTGAAAGTTCACCTTCCCCTGGTCCTGTTGCTTCCGCTGCATCTGCTGTTGATACCGCTTGCTTGTCACCCTCTGCCTTTATATACTCTGAAATGAGAGGGGGCATGGGGGACTCATTACAAATATGTATGGCATGGAGTCCTGGACTCGAGTACTACAACACTGGTGTGGGGCTCTAACAGCAAGAGCCCCAACACCTTTTGTGACAAACCCAGAGCTGGAACAACCAGCAGGGCTCCACCTGCAGGTCTTGATGTTTGAGAAGGTGTATACCAGGTCTGTAACTCACACGTGTGTGTCAGAGCAAGACCTTTAAGGCCTCAGTAGAAGTTACACAGTGAGCACCCTCACAAAAAGTGTGTAGGATATACGG